>NC_137910.1:33190883-33241254 GCF_963457725.1 Sprattus sprattus
TTGTGGCCAAACCTTTTTTTGTTTTTAAGAACAAAACTCCCAAAAAGAGACCTTGGTATAAATAACCTCAATAGTTGTTTCGAAGGTCACGGGAGCAGTTCGACCCCCGTTCTACCCTCCTCAAAGGACCCAGGTGAGTACCATAAAATATGTATACACTCTTTTTTTTTTTAGAGAAGTTTGTTGTTTTTAAATGTTTTAAAGAAAACAAGCTATTTTTTTGGGTATGGTTTTTTTGGTTTGACCAACTTAAAGCCAGAGATGGCCAATGAGACCCTTTAAAAATTTCTTTCACTGTTTTACCCAGGACTAGCACAGCTCAAAAAGAATAAGACCTTTAAACTATCTAACAGTGGGGAAAAATGCAAACATTGCATTCCCATATGCATACTTTAAAAAGGAATGCATTCTGAACCTTAAAAGGAGGGCTTGACACAGGATGAGAAGACTGAAAAAAGGCTTTGGTTTTATTAAAGAATTGTAATAAATAATGTGTATTTGTATTCTAGGAGCTGGAAGACGTCGGATGGGGCCCTCGGATCCGGACTGGACTCACTGGAACAGGAGAGAGTGACACAGGTAAAATGTGATTCCCCAGGCTAAGTGCTACACGTTGGGGTATAAGGTAAGTGCCATCACACTGCAACCGCAAAAAATCACGAAAAGTGATTACAAAAATACAAAACACTCGTTTATTCAATGTTCAAAATGTCAAAGGAGTGTGTTAAGGAAACACGTTAAACACTGTGTTAAAAAATAAGTGCTCGTAATGACGTGTGGCCTAAGGGAAATTATCCCACAATGAACCCATGTCACCTCAACTGCTCCTGTTTTTTTCTTGAATGTTTATTAAAAAATTCAGTTTTCCTCACAACTGAAGAGGGCAGGAAGGAGGGGCCCCCCCGCCGCTGAAACCCAGCACCATGCTACCCAGCTGTTCGGAGGTGATGAGGACAAGCCAGGAGTTTGCCAGGCTCCCGACCCGTTCAGCAGATGAATGAATAAATATATGTTAAAAGAACAAGTTGCCGTTTTCAGTCTTCTCATAAGAGTGGAAAGCCACCCCTTTGTTGGATCGATAACTAGATATATATATATATATATAACAAAAAGAAAAAGAAGGAAATGTTTTGAACTAGGAGGTTCATGTAGCCACTATAATGAAACCTCTATGTAAGTAAATTATATGTTAATGAAAGTAATTGTATATAATAATAATGATGACAGAGCGGACCCTCAGCCGCTCACCCCTCACCCCACCCCTACAGGATTCCTCCAGCCTCTGACCAAGGAAAAGAAACAAGGTACAAAATGGGGAAGAAAAAGAAAAAAAGACAACACAAAAAGGGATACCTACACTGTGTCCGAAACAGAGTGGTATTACAACAGGGAAATGTGTGTATATGTTCCACTAAACGTTGTTCATTCGCTTAACCGTGAGTGTGGGGGAGTGAAAGCTCTATTGTTTTTAAACGTCGACCACAGACCTGAGAGTGTCATGTGGCAGTGGAGAGTTTACCGGCAACTCAGAGACTAGACATTTGTGCGTCACGTCCGTACGTGTTTGTTTACAAGCTACGTCAAAGCCCCCCTAACAGGCAGTGGATCGTTCAAACCCATCGGATGGTAAGTATTCAGTTTAGTCATCCACGCACGCTCGAAATGCTTCCTTTGACCGTTAGACCACAATGTCACGCTCTCTAACCCCGTCACCACCCAGGATGCACAGCTATCGCTACGAAAATGATCATACAATAAGTTACGGATATCTCCCTTGCGTGTGTGGTAGAGATGTTGTTTAATCCTCTCGAGTAGCATGTTACGTGTTTCGCCTACATACAGCATGTTACAGTTTTGGCATTGGATACAGTAAACAATATTTTTCGTGTTAATGGTTAGTGGGACTATGATGGGTGCACCCTTCTGCGAAAGGTTATTACGTATGTATGTAAGTTGTTTGAAGGTTAGGTTTATGTGTTAGGGGAATAAAAATACCTCCATGGAGCCCTCACGAGCCCCATGTCGGATACTTTTGCGCACGGGCACAGGCTAATCTTATACTCAGGTGAAGTATGCTGACATGTTCACACGTGTTGGATGGTATAGAGTTGGTGGTATAACCCTTCAACTCTAGCCACCATTTTAGACATTCCCTTATCAAAAAGAAAAGAAAAAGAATAAACACTTAAAGAAAACACACTGTATTAGGCTGGTCATTCTAGCGAGGGGATCTGGGGTTATGTATTATAATGGGGCAGATATTCTAATGGGGTAGCTGTTATACTGGGGGTCCAATATGTAACCCACTGATGGTTAGGGTTAGTGTAGAGTTCTGGATTAGGGTTATGAGAAGAAAGTTATTGAAATGTACTGTCCCTTGAAGGTTAGGGTTAGGGTATGAAATCTGATTGGGGTAATAAGAAATCTAAGGTTATTGAAGTTAACTGTTACTGATGGTTAGGGTTAGGATTAGAGTTCTGGTTGAGGTGATGGTATACTTACATTGACGGTTAGGGTTAGTAGTATTGTTTGGGTTATGGTGTATCTATGTAATTCTAAGTGAAGGTTATGTAGATGGACCTTAGGTTTAGGCATTGTGCCTACAGAGGATTGTGGTAAGTATTTATGAATAGAATGTGATAAAACCTGTATTATTAAAGAAATGATTTCTTTTTTTAGGAGCTATGACCCTTTTGAGGAGCTGCTAATCCTAGTTGTGAAACCTAGAAGATGGTTGGGCACCCAGATGGTGGTGGTTATTTATCGCCATCTTGTGGCCAAACCTTTTTTTGTTTTTAAGAACAAAACTCCCAAAAAGAGACCTTGGTATAAATAACCTCAATAGTTGTTTCGAAGGTCACGGGAGCAGTTCGACCCCCGTTCTACCCTCCTCAAAGGACCCAGGTGAGTACCATAGAATATGTATACACTCTTTTTTTTAGAAGTTTGTTGTTTTTAAATGTTTTAAAGAAAACAAGCTATTTTTTTGGGTATGGTTTTTTTTGGTTTGACCAACTTAAAGCCAGAGATGGCCAATGAGACCCTTTAAAAATTTCTTTCACTATTTTACCCAGGACTAGCACAGCTCAAAAAGAATAAGACCTTTAAACTATCTAACAGTGGGGAGAAATGCAAACATTGCATTCCCATATGCATACTTTAAAAAGGAATGCATTCTGAACCTTAAAAGGAGGGCTTGACACAGGATGAGAAGACTGAAAAAAGGCTTTGGTTTTATTAAAGAACTGTAATAAATAATGTGTATTTGTATTCTAGGAGCTGGAGGACGTCGGATGGGGCCCTCGGATCCGGACTGGACTCACTGGAACAGGAGAGAGTGACACAGGTAAAATGTGATTCCCCAGGCTAAGTGCTACACGTTGGGGTATAAGGTAAGTGCCATCACACTGCAACCGCAAAAAATCACGAAAAGTGATTACAAAAATACAAAACACTCGTTTATTCAATGTTCAAAATGTCAAAGGAGTGTGTTAAGGAAACACGTTAAACACTGTGTTAAAAAATAAGTGCTCGTAATGACGTGTGGCCTAAGGGAAATTATCCCACAATGAACCCATGTCACCTCAACTGCTCCTGTTTTTTTCTTGGAATGTTTATTAAAAAATTCAGTTTTCCTCACAACTGAAGAGGGCAGGAAGGAGGGGCCCCCCCCGCCGCTGAAACCCAGCACCATGCTACCCAGCTGTTCGGAGGTGATGAGGACAAGCCAGGAGTTTGCCAGGCTCCCGACCCGTTCAGCAGATGAATGAATAAATATATGTTAAAAGAACAAGTTGCCGTTTTCAGTCTTCTCATAAGAGTGGAAAGCCACCCCTTTGTTGGATCGATAACTAGATATATATATATATATAACAAAAAGAAAAAGAAGGAAATGTTTTGAACTAGGAGGTTCATGTAGCCACTATAATGAAACCTCTAGGGTTAGGGTTAGGGTTAGGGTTAGGGTTAGGGTTAGGTTTGTAGTGAGAGGTGGGGTGTACACACAAGAGGAAAGTAAAAACAGTTTTCCCCTCTTGTGGTTACCCAAGCATGGGCACAGCGTTGCTACTTGAATATTCTTATCCATTTGTTTTGAGTTTCCCTATATGCTCATTATGTTTTTTTCATACACAGATGGATGCCTCAAGACAGGAGGAGAGGAGGAGGAGAAGAAGGAGAGGGAGGAGAGAGAGAGAGAGAGAGAAGGGGAGAAAAAAAGGTTAAAAAGAAATAATAAAGATTTTAAGAAAAACAACTAATATGTGGAGTGTGTGGTGTGTGTGTCTGTGTGTTATGAATGTCAGTATATTGTGTACCTGTCTAAATGTGTAACTATATAATAATAATAATAATAATAATATTTTTTGTTCTTTTATATATAGAGAAAGAAGTCTTTATCAATGTGTGCCGGAGAGTACTGAGAGGGAAAAGAGACCACGAGGGTGAATGGCGGTAAATGAAAAAATGTATAGCACTGATGGAGTTGAATGAGTTTTTATGAGAAAGTGGATAACTATGGTGGTTCTGAATATAACCGGTGTATTGATAAATATGAGAACCACTGAGGTTAGGTTTAGCAGGAGAATGAGAAGTAGGATGATATTTAGACACAGAAAAAATTATTATGCAAAAAACATGTCTAAAAAGCGGTTTTTAATAAATTCACTAAATAACTAAATAACTAAAGAAGTGAGACACGACAAATGAAGAGACTTCTTCTTCCATTTTTTTTTTTTTTTTTTTTTTTTTTTTTTTTTTTTTGGGCTCAGTATTCCTCCACTAGGAAGACCTTAAATGTATGAAAAATGTAAGTATGTTGGTTGTGAGCAGTCAGTGGTGTCAGTGTTGGTGTGGTGATGGAGATGGTGCAGTGAGAAACCAAGAGGAGAAGAAAAAAAGTTTTTGAAAAGGTAGTAAAAATGTTTGCCCACTAGATGGGGCCAAAGATGCATCGTTGACTGGAGAGGAAATGTTTTATTCTTTTCAAACCTCAACAGCAAGACCAGACAAGAGAAGAACAACGGTAAGTGGACCGCAAAGTGTGACAACTTAAAAACAACAGCCGAGTATGTTTTTCTAAAAGGTTAGCCCATATGTGTATGTGTGTGTGTGTGTGTGTGTGTGTGTGTGTAGGAGAGATCTATGGACGTCACACTGCTCGTCTCCTGCGATGTCTGGCATGTCACAAGGAGTAGGGGGGGGTTTTTTGGGGGGGGGGGGGGGGTTTGAAAAAGGAGGAACATAATAAATATCCCACCAATCTATAGGGACGAGGGGAGAAGGAGGGCTCGTCTCTCAGACGTCACCTCGTCGTCGTAGTCATTGCACGGATGGAAAGAGTGCATGACTGCTGTCACAACAGTGAGCAGAGGAGGACAGCCGCGCCGAGCGAGCGAGCACCCAGCCAAGAGTAAGTGCTTTTTGGGACGGGGTAGATAATAAATAATAATAAATAAAAATGATAATAATAATAATAGTAGTAAATAAGTGCTTTCAAGAAAAACAAACAGAAATTTCACACAGGCACACTTGGGGAGGGGGGGGGGGGGGGCAAACGAAGGAAAGCAAACCACACGGTAGGAAAAAGGTAATAAAAGGAATATAAATCTGAATAAATAAATATTTATTATTAAATCAAAAAGTGAGCAAAAAAAGAATTCATAAGGGATGATGGCTGGGACTCTGGGAGCTGACGGTGATGTTATTGACATTCTGTCTTGTTTCCTCTGCAGACAAGAGGAGCTGTTTAAGGATGGTGAAGGTGTGGAACGCTCGGACCAGGTGAGAGAGGGAGAGAGGAGAGCTACCGTCTCCCGGGGTCCCCCCTCCTCACATGAGGAGAGGGGAGAGAGAAAGGATCCCAAAATTGATCCTCATTAAGAGAGGGAGGGAGGGAGAGAAATTAAACGGGGGAGGGGACAGGTGTGACACAAAGCAAACAGATAGAGGGCAGAGGGCAGTCACGCTAATGATAAAAGTTATAGCAGGCTATAAGGTGGACACCCGTGGTTCGTAGGACCACCTGCACTGAGTAACGGGGGAGGTGCATCTCCCCACGTGGAATTTAAATATCCACCACGAGAGGAGGGACGTCAGACGTCTCAGCAGCGTTGTTGAGTCCCCTCGGTGAGTGAAACGAACACTAGTGTTTTTAAATGTGACCAGGTTACCAGTTATTAAAATGTTTGATGTTGGCTTAGTGTTGGGGAAACGCTAGTGTGCTACACTTAGCGTTTAGCGGCATGTTAACGCTAATTTCATAGCCTGCAAAGAGAAGTTTTACCTCTAGACTTGCTGACAATTTAGAGTGCCAAATTAAAAACGGTAATTACCTGTAAATGTAATAGAGATGGTGTGCAGTTAAAAGGCGAACTCAGTCTCTGTCCACGTGGTGGTTCGAGTTGTTGCAGAAGTAGTCAACTTTTCACAAAACTGAGCCGTCAGAAGGTGTGTATTTAAATGACTAATACTACGAGGAGAGTAACGCACGGTGTCAGCCGTACGTCACCACTCCTCACGTGCCTCAACGAGGTTGTTAGACACAGTTGAGCAGGTAGTAACTCAGCCTTTGCAGGCCATGCAAAAAAGGGGGGGGCAATAGTCACACACTTTTAAAGGCCACACTGTTCTCAGGAGCACAAGCTAATGACTGGTAACCTGTGTTGAGAGAATAAATAGTGAGTGTGAATATAAATAGATGTGTGAAATAAATAGTGGGAGATGAGTAGAGCTACAGTGAAATTAAAACCTAACACTCTAGTTCAGAGACCCAATTTTCAAAAATATTCTGTGCTGTGTCTGGTGTCCAGCGTGCGGGTTCCTGACTGTCAGTGTGGAACAGCTGCTGATTAATTTCTGGGATGTAGTCAGTCTTTTCAATAAAAATGTCATTAAGAATCTGAATCATGTCCCTAACCTTCTGTGTGAGTCTGGGGTGGTCATTCAGTAGGGCAAAATACACCTTGGCCATAGGAAACTGTATGTTGCTTGCTCTCATGAGTCTCAACAGGTCCTTTCTTATTGTGATCTCCTGATGAGTTTTCACACAATTGAGAAGGCCAACAGAGAACACTACTGTGGTGGGTCTAGGGTCGGGGTGGGGAAGACGGTTCAAGAGCTCTGACAAGTGGCGGATGTGTGCGCCGGGGAAACTGTCAATTTGAATTTCCTTATCTTTAAAAGGAGGAATGTGCGCCAAGTTGCAGTCCCCTATGAAGAGGACTGGCTTACGCACGGTGAGAGACCAGTCAAGAGGTTTACGCTGAGATTCCCTATGAGAGGCTGGCTCCCAATGATCGGGATCCGCAAATGGGGGTGGCTTTCTTTTTAACAGGCTTAATCTATTTCTACTTACAGGAGGAGATGGCGTGGGGAGACTGGACTGACCGGGTGATGCGTGAGATGTGTTGACGGGTGAGGGAAGTGTGGGAGAGGAGGAAGGAGAAGAGGAGACCGCCACCGATCCCACGCCAGGTAAGAGAGGGGAGGGGGAGGAGGGAAAGAGATGGGAAGAGGTATGGGTAGAGGGAGGAGGGCTGTTTGGAGTGCGAGGTGTTGTTGTTGTTGTTGCAGCAGGGGGTGGAGGGGAGGGAGGAGAGGGAGGAGTGGTGGCTCGCTCACACCTTAGCTGGACCAGCTCTGCGCGCGCAAGCTCCTGCTCCGTGGGCTGAAAGTGAAACGGCCAGTCAGTGTCTGCCAGGCGGACGCTCGTCGGAGGAGGAGGAGGGGGGGGGGGGGGAGGAAGGAGAGAGGGGGGGAGGTAAGGAGGGGACCACAGGGAGGGCTGGCGGGGGCATGAGGATAGAGGGTGACCGCGGAGGAGGCTTGGGAGGGGGTGTCGTGAATGGTTTGTGGAAACCCTGGGGCAGTGCCAGATCATTGGGCGCCTTGAATAGCACCCGATGTCTGGCACCGCCGCTGCGGGAAGATGGTGTGCTCTTCAACCTGGGTGGGAGAGGGAGAGCGGATGAGGGGTTATGGTTAGACAGAGGGGTGACCTTGGGGTTAAGAGTAAGAGTAGGGTTCGGGGAGTGCTTAGGGTTAGTGGCTGAAATGGGGTCGTGTGGCCGGTTAGGGTGAGGGGTCGATGTGTGGGTGTGTGATTGCTTAGAGTTCGATGCTAATGTGAGACTATGTGTCAGGTTAAGTTTAGAAGCTGAGGTAGGGGTGGGTGACTGTTTCTGTTTCAGGGTGACTGAGGAGGGAGACTGGGGGGTGACCACCACGTGACGGTTGGTGACGAGGAGACGTGTGTTGAAAGTGTCCAGTGATGAGGGGGTGAGCTTCTTGCGGTATCTTGTTCTGGCCCATTTGAGGGCCTTCTCACAAGCCGCTGGTTGGAAAGGGCCGAGAGCCTGATGTATGGATTCAGCCAGTCGGGAATAGTGATTTTTGAGGGCTAGAATGTTCCCCATCATCCAGGTGTTGGTGTTAGCCAAAATTTCACCCTGGATGATGGGGTCTGGGGAGGCGGGCTTTATGAACCCTGTCAGGTGCTCGACCTTGCGGCTCATTCCTATGGGACAGGTATTTTCTAAAAGACTTTTCTCTAGAATTTCTAGATGGTGAATACACTGGAAAAATTTAAAATAAGACTTTGTAAAGTCTAGTGTGGGTTCTGAGTGAACTGTTTTAAAATGTGCTTTCTTCCCTTTACTCAAAGCTGCAGGACGGTTGCTGGTGGAGAGAGCCATGCTACAGGTGGAGAGAGGGAGAGAGAGAGAGCGAGAGGAGGAGGGGGGGAGAAGGACCAGGGTTGGACCAAACTGCGCGGGTAAGTAACGTGAAGGTGTTTGTATGCGTGTCTGCGCGAGTAGTATCTGTAGGCGTGAGTGAGTGTTACTATGTGTAGGTGTACATATATGAAATGGGTAGGGAGTGTTTGAGAAGTAAAACTACAGAGGTTGATTTGTAAATACAAAAATGTAGATATCTAGAAAGATATGTAAAAAACAAAGGATGACTAAATATTACTGTAAAATAAATAATTAAAGGAAGGGAGGTCACAAAAGGAATGAGGGAGATGATGGGCAACGTAATCGAAAAAGGTCAGTAGATGGGGATTTGGGAAAAAAGAAAAGTGTAATGCGAACGGGACAATTCAGTAAATGTAGACCAGGGTAATGAGGTTATTGAGGATTATACTGTAAATGATGGGTGTTTAAATAATGAGGGGAGAGAGAGAGTTTATAGTTAAGATGATGAATGACAAAATGGTGGATATAAGGAGAGGAGATTTGGGCAAACAAAATGGAGGTGGGAGGGTAAAAAATGGGTCAGAGAGTTTAAAAAAAGAATAAAGAAAAGGGTTTGAAAGAGATAAGAAAAAAAAAGAAAAAAGAACATAAACAATACAACACCAATCGCGTCACTCAAGGCTTTCTTTTTTAACCTTTTAAGCTAGGTAGACTTCAAACCACGTCTGTACAACAGATTCAGGTGATAGACACAAAGGGCCTACATTAAAACAACACAAACACAGTTAAATACAAGGTAAGATAAGTCAGTTTAACCAGATTGAGCTTTCTCTTAAAACTCGGCGTAAGCCAAAGTCTTTGTTGGGGCAAGTAGCCTCATAAGAAAAATAAAATAGTTCAACCTGTTTGGTTTTACCTTGCGTTGGTTTTTTGTGTGTTGCAAAAGTGGTCTTGATTCTTTGCAGGAATACCCAGCCGAAAGGAGAGGTGGTATCTCTTTTAAAAGAAGCCCAGTGAGTCTTGAGAAGGTGAGTAAGCCATAGTCCATGAGGTCCCAATCGGTTTTAAAGGCCTCCTGGCTTGGGAATGTTTTGCTCTTTTAATCCTCAGGAAGGTGATGATCCTCTCGTTTCAGTTTAGAGATCCTCCGTTCCAGGTGAGTTTTAAAAGAACATTGTTAAAAGAACTAAAAACACATTCGTACGTTGACAGAAAGCTTGGCTTGACGTTTCGCCTGTTCGGCTTCTTCAAAAGCCTTGTTCTGTCTTTACACAGTCACACCACAGAATGAGGAGTCTCTGCTTGCAAGCAGTTTTTAAGGACTCCTTTGTCCCACCCACACAGGTGCACAGCATTTTGGTGATGGGTTGGGACGAGGGGCACCTTGCAAACAATTAGACCAATAAAGAAAAAAAACAGTGACAGAAAGAAAATCACAGGTTTGTAAGAAAAGGGGATGGGGGGGGAGGGGGAGATGAAGGGGGAGATAAGCTGTCTGAGGAGTGTGTACTTGTTATGGCAGGGATGCTTATGAAAACTAAATGGAAGAAGAAGAGACTGGCACGAGCAAGGTTAGGTTTGTAGTTTGAGGTGGGGTGTACACACAAGAGGAAAGTAAAAACAGTTTTCCCCTCTTGTGGTTACCCAAGCATGGGCACAGCGTTGCTACTTGAATATTCTTATCCATTTGTTTTGAGTTTCCCTATATGCTCATTATGTTTTTTTCATACACAGATGGATGCCTCAAGACAGGAGGAGAGGAGGAGGAGAAGGAGGAGAGGGAGGAGAGAGAGAGAGAGAGAGAAGGGGAGAAAGAAAGGTTAAAAAGAAATAATAAAGATTTTAAGAAAAACAACTAATATGTGGAGTGTGTGGTGTGTGTGTCTGTGTGTTATGAATGTCAGTATATTGTGTACCTGTCTAAATGTGTAACTATATAATAATAATAATAATAATAATATTTTTTGTTCTTTTATATATAGAGAAAGAAGTCTTTATCAATGTGTGCCGGAGAGTACTGAGAGGGAAAAGAGACCACGAGGGTGAATGGCGGTAAATGAAAAAATGTATAGCACTGATGGAGTTGAATGAGTTTATATGAGAAAGTGGATAACTATGGTGGTTCTGAATATAACCGGTGTATTGATAAATATGAGAACCACTGAGGTTAGGTTTAGCAGGAGAATGAGAAGTAGGATGATATTTAGACACAGAAAAAATGATTATGCAAAAAACATGTCTAAAAAGCGGTTTTTAATAAATTCACTAAATAACTAAATAACTAAAGAAGTGAGACACGACAAATGAAGAGACTTCTTCTTCCATTTTTTTTTTTTTTTTTTTTTTTTTTTTTTGGGCTCAGTATTCCTCCACTAGGAAGACCTTAAATGTATGAAAAATGTAAGTATGTTGGTTGTGAGCAGTCAGTGGTGTCAGTGTTGGTGTGGTGATGGAGATGGTGCAGTGAGAAACCAAGAGGAGAAGAAAAAAAGTTTTTGAAAAGGTAATAAAAATGTTTGCCCACTAGATGGGGCCAAAGATGCATCGTTGACTGGAGAGGAAATATTTTATTCTTTTAAAACCTCAACAGCAAGATCAGACCAGAGAAGAACAATGGTAAGTGGACCGCAAAGTGTGACAACTTAAAAACAGCAGCCGAGTATGTTTTTCTAAAAGGTTAGCCCATACGTGTATGTGTGTGTGTGTGTGTGTGTGTGTGTGTGTGTGGGAGAGATCTATGGACGTCACACTGCTCGTCTCCTGCGATGTCTGGCATGTCACAAGGAGGAGGGGGGGGTTTGGGGGGGGGGGGGGGGTTTGAAAAAGGAGGAACATAATAAAAATCCCACCAATCTATAGGGACGAGGGGAGAAGGAGGGCTCGTCTCTCAGACGTCACCTCGTCGTCGTAGTCATTGCACGGATGGAAAGAGTGCATGACTGCTGTCACAACAGTGAGCAGAGGAGGACAGCCGCGCCGAGCGAGCGAGCACCCAGCCAAGAGTAAGTGCTTTTTGGGACGGGGTAGATAATAAATAATAATAAATAAAAATGATAATAATAATAATAGTAGTAAATAAGTGCTTTCAAGAAAAACAAACAGAAATTTCACACAGGCACACTTGGGGAGGGGGGGGGGGGGGGGGGCAAACGAAGGAAAGCAAACCACACGGTAGGAAAAAGGTAATAAAAGGAATATAAATCTGAATAAATAAATATTTATTATTAAATGAAAAAGTGAGCAAAAAAAGAATTCATAAGGGATGATGGCTGGGACTCTGGGAGCTGACGGTGATGTTATTGACATTCTGTCTTGTTTCCTCTGCAGACAAGAGGAGCTGTTTAAGGATGGTGAAGGTGTGGAACGCTCGGACCAGGTGAGAGAGGGAGAGAGGAGAGCTACCGTCTCCCGGGGTCCCCCCTCCTCACATGAGGAGAGGGGAGAGAGAAAGGATACCAAAATTGATCCTCATTAAGAGAGGGAGGGAGGGAGAGAAATTAAACGGGGGAGGGGACAGGTGTGACACAAAGCAAACAGATAGAGGGCAGAGGGCAGTCACGCTAATGATAAAAGTTATAGCAGGCTATAAGGTGGACACCCGTGGTTCGTAGGACCACCTGCACTGAGTAACGGGGGAGGTGCATCTCCCCACGTGGAATTTAAATATCCACCACGAGAGGAGGGACGTCAGACGTCTCAGCAGCGTTGTTGAGTCCCCTCGGTGAGTGAAACGAATATAAGTGTTTCTAAATGTGACCAGGTTACCAGTTATTAAAATGCTTGATGTTGACTTAGTGTTGGGGAAACGCTAGTGTGCTACACTTAGCGTTTAGCGGCATGTTAACGCTAATTTCACAGCCTGCAAAGAGAAGTCTCACCTCTAGACTTGCTGACAATTTTGAAATGCCAAATTAAAAACGGTAATTACCTGTAAATGTAATAGAGATGGTGTGCAGTTAAAAGGCGAACTCAGTCTCTGTCCACGTGGTGGTTTGAGTTGTTGCAGAAGTAGTCAACTTTTCACGAAACTGAGCCGTCAGAGGGTGTGTATTTCAATGACTAATACTACGAGGAGAGTAACGCACGGTGTCAGCTGCACGTCACAACTCCTCACGTGCCACAATGATGTTTGTTTGGGGGCACAGTTGAGCAGGTATTAACTTAGCCTTTGCAGGCAATGAAAGAGTGGCCGCAGTCAAAATCACTTTAAAACCACAGTGTTCTCAGTCACACAAGTCAATGGTTGGTAACCTGTGTTTGAGAGAATAAATAAATAGTGAGTGAAAATAAATAGATGTGTGATATAAATAGTGGGTGATGAGGAGTGCTATAGTGAATTTAAAAACTAGCACTCTAGTTCAGAGACCCAATTTTCAAAAATATTCTGCGCTGTGTCTGGTGTCCAGCGTGCGGGTTCCTGACTGTCGGTGTGGAACAGCTGCTGGTTAATTTCAGGGATGTAATCAGTCTTTTCAATAAAAATGTCATTTAAAAGCCCGATCATGTCCCTAGTCTTCTGTGTGAGCCCAGGGTGGTCATTGATAAGGGCGAAATAAACCTTGGCCATCGGGAACTGTATGTTGCTTGCTCTCATGAGTCTCAACAGGTCCTTGCGTATAGTCAGCTCCTGTTGGGCTTTTACGCAGTTTAGCAGGCCTACAGAGAACACTACTGTGGTGGGTCTGGCATCGGGGTGGGGCAGGCGATTCAGAAGCTCTGACAAGTGGCGGATGTGTGCGCCGGGGAAACTGTCAATTTGAATTTCCTTATCTTTAAAAGGAGGAATGTGCGCTAAGTTGCAGTCCCCTAAGAAGAGGACTGGCTTACGCACGGTGAGTGCCCAGTCAAGAGGTTTACGCTGAGATTCCCTATGAGAGGCTGGCTCCCAATGATCGGGATCCGCAAATGGGGGTGGCTTTCTTTTTAACAGGCTTAATCTATTTCTACTTACAGGAGGAGATGGCGTGGGGAGACTGGACTGACCGGGTGATGCGTGAGATGTGTTGACGGGTGAGGGAAGTGTGGGAGAGGAGGAAGGAGAAGAGGAGACCGCCACCGATCCCACGCCAGGTAAGAGAGGGGAGGAGGAGAAGGAGGGAAAGAGATGGGAAGAGGTATGGGTAGAGGGAGGAGGGCTGTTTGGAGTGCGAGGTGTTGTTGTTGTTGTTGCAGCAGGGGGTGGAGGGGAGGGAGGAGAGGGAGGAGTGGTGGCTCGCTCACACCTTAGCTGGACCAGCTCTGCGCGCGCAAGCTCCTGCTCCGTGGGCTGAAAGTGAAACGGCCAGTCAGTGTCTGCCAGGCGGACGCTCGTCGGAGGAGGAGGAGGGGGGGGGGGGGAGGAAGGAGAGAGGGGGGGAGGAGGTAAGGAGGGGACCACAGGGAGGGCTGGCGGGGGCATGAGGATAGAGGGTGACAGCGGAGGAGGCTTGGGAGGGGGTGTCGTGAATGGTTTGTGGAAACCCTGGGGCAGTGCCAGATCATTGGGCGCCTTGAATAGCACCCGATGTCTGGCACCGCCGCTGCGGGAAGATGGTGTGCTCTTCAACCTGGGTGGGAGAGGGAGAGCGGATGAGGGGTTATGGTTAGGCAGAGGGGTGACTTTGGGATTAAGAGTAAGAGTAGGGTTCGGGGAGTGCTTAGGGTTAGTGACTGAAATGGGGTCGTGTGGCCGGTTAGGGTGAGGGGTCGATGTGTGGGTGTGTGACTGCTTAGAGTTCGATGCTAATGTGAGACTATGTGTCAGGTTAAGTTTAGAAGCTGAGGTAGGGGTGGGTGACTGTTTCTGTTTCGGGGTGACTGAGGAGGGAGACTGGGGGGTGACCACCACGTGACGGTTGGTGACGAGGAGACGTGTGTTGAAAGTGTCCAGTGATGAGGGGGTGAGCTTCTTGCGGTATCTTGTTCTGGCCCATTTGAGGGCCTTCTCACAAGCCGCTGGTTGGAAAGGGCCGAGAGCCTGATGTATGGATTCAGCCAGTCGGGAATAGTGATTTTTGAGAGCTAGAATGTTCCCCATCATCCAGGTGTTGGTGTTAGCCAAAATTTCACCCTGGATGATGGGGTCTGGGGAGGCGGGCTTTATGAACCCTGTAAGGTTCTCGACCTTGCGGCTCATTCCTATGGGACAGGTATTTTCTAAAAGACTTTTCTCTAGAATTTCTAGATGGTGAATACACTGGAAAAATTTAAAATAAGACTTTGTAAAGTCTAGAGTGGGTTCTGAGTGAACTGTTTTAAAGTGTGCTTTCTTCCCTTTACTCAAAGCTGTAGGACGGTTGCTGGTGGAGAGAGCCATGCTACAGGTGGAGAAGGAGGGAGAGAGAGAGAGCGAGAGGAGGAGGGGAGAAGGACCAGGGTTGGACCAAACTGCGCGGGTAAGTAACGTGAGTGTGTTTGTATGCGTGTCTGCGCGAGTAGTATCTGTAGGCGTGAGTGAGTGTTACTATGTGTAGGTGTACATATATGAAATGGGTAGGGAGTGTTTGAGAAGTAAAACTACAGAGGTTGATTTGTAAATACAAAAATGTAGATATCTAGAAAGATATGTAAAAAACAAAGGATGACTAAATATTACTGTAAAATAAATAATTAAAGGAAGGGAGGTCACAAAAGGAATGAGGGAGATGATGGGCAAAGTAATCAAAAGAGGTCAGTAGATGGGGATTGGGAAAAAAGAAAAATGTAATGCGAACGGGACAATTCAGTAAATGTAGACCAGGGTAATGGGGCTATTGAGGATTATACTGTAAATGATGGGTGTTTAAATAATGGGGGGAGAGAGAGAGTTTATAGTTGAGATGATGAGTGGCAAAATGGTGGATCTAAGAGAGGGGAATTGGGCAAACAAAATGGAGGTGGGAGGGTCAAAATGGGTCAGAGAGTTTCAAAAAGAATAAAGAAAAGGGTTTGAAAGAAATAAGAAAGAAATAAAAGAAAAAAGAACATAAACAATACAACACCAATCGCGTCACTCAAGGCTTTCAAACCTTTCAAGCAAGGTAGACTTCAAACACCTCTGTACAACAGATTTAAGTGATTGACACAAAGGGCCTACATTAAAACAACACAACCACCAATGAATACAAGGTAAGATAAGTCAGTTTAAACAGATTAAGCTTTCTCTTAAAACTCAGCGTAAGCCAAAGTCTTTGTTGGGGCAAGTAGCCTCATAAGAAAAATAAAATAGTTCAACCTGTTTGGTTTTACCTTGCGTTGGTTTTTTGTGTGTTGCAAAAGTGGTCTTGATTCTTTGCAGGAATACCCAGCCGAAAGGAGAGGTGGTATCTCTTTTAAAAGAAGCCCAGTGAGTCTTGAGAAGGTGAGTAAGCCATAGTCCATGAGGTCCCAATCGGTTTTAAAGGCCTCCTGGCTTGGGAATGTTTTGCTCTTTTAATCCTCAGGAAGGTGATGATCCTCTCGTTTCAGTTTAGAGATCCTCCGTTCCAGGTGAGTTTTAAAAGAACATTGTTAAAAGAACTAAAAACACATTCGTACGTTGACAGAAAGCTTGGCTTGACGTTTCGCCTGTTCGGCTTCTTCAAAAGCCTTGTTCTGTCTTTACACAGTCACACCACAGAATGAGGAGTCTCTGCTTGCAAGCAGTTTTTAAGGACTCCTTTGTCCCACCCACACAGGTGCACAGCATTTTGGTGATGGGTTGGGACGAGGGGCACCTTGCAAACAATTAGACCAATAAAGAAAAAAAACAGTGACAGAAAGAAAATCACAGGTTTGTAAGAAAAGGGGATGGGGGGGGAGGGGGAGATGAAGGGGGAGATAAGCTGTCTGAGGAGTGTGTACTTGTTATGGCAGGGATGCTTATGAAAACTAAATGGAAGAAGAAGAGACTGGCACGAGCAAGGTTAGGTTTGTAGTTTGAGGTGGGGTGTACACACAAGAGGAAAGTAAAAACAGTTTTCCCCTCTTGTGGTTACCCAAGCATGGGCACAGCGTTGCTACTTGAATATTCTTATCCATTTGTTTTGAGTTTCCCTATATGCTCATTATGTTTTTTTCATACACAGATGGATGCCTCAAGACAGGAGGAGAGGAGGAGGAGAAGGAGGAGAGGGAGGAGAGAGAGAGAGAGAGAGAAGGGGAGAAAGAAAGGTTAAAAAGAAATAATAAAGATTTTAAGAAAAACAACTAATATGTGGAGTGTGTGGTGTGTGTGTCTGTGTGTTATGAATGTCAGTATATTGTGTACCTGTCTAAATGTGTAACTATATAATAATAATAATAATAATAATATTTTTTGTTCTTTTATATATAGAGAAAGAAGTCTTTATCAATGTGTGCCGGAGAGTACTGAGAGGGAAAAGAGACCACGAGGGTGAATGGCGGTAAATGAAAAAATGTATAGCACTGATGGAGTTGAATGAGTTTATATGAGAAAGTGGATAACTATGGTGGTTCTGAATATAACCGGTGTATTGATAAATATGAGAACCACTGAGGTTAGGTTTAGCAGGAGAATGAGAAGTAGGATGATATTTAGACACAGAAAAAATGATTATGCAAAAAACATGTCTAAAAAGCGGTTTTTAATAAATTCACTAAATAACTAAATAACTAAAGAAGTGAGACACGACAAATGAAGAGACTTCTTCTTCCATTTTTTTTTTTTTTTTTTTTTTTTTTTTTTTTTTTTTGGGCTCAGTATTCCTCCACTAGGAAGACCTTAAATGTATGAAAAATGTAAGTATGTTGGTTGTGAGCAGTCAGTGGTGTCAGTGTTGGTGTGGTGATGGAGATGGTGCAGTGAGAAACCAAGAGGAGAAGAAAAAAAGTTTTTGAAAAGGTAATAAAAATGTTTGCCCACTAGATGGGGCCAAAGATGCATCGTTGACTGGAGAGGAAATATTTTATTCTTTTAAAACCTCAACAGCAAGATCAGACCAGAGAAGAACAATGGTAAGTGGACCGCAAAGTGTGACAACTTAAAAACAGCAGCCGAGTATGTTTTTCTAAAAGGTTAGCCCATACGTGTATGTGTGTGTGTGTGTGTGTGTGTGTGTGTGTGTGGGAGAGATCTATGGACGTCACACTGCTCGTCTCCTGCGATGTCTGGCATGTCACAAGGAGGAGGGGGGGGTTTGGGGGGGGGGGGGGGGTTTGAAAAAGGAGGAACATAATAAAAATCCCACCAATCTATAGGGACGAGGGGAGAAGGAGGGCTCGTCTCTCAGACGTCACCTCGTCGTCGTAGTCATTGCACGGATGGAAAGAGTGCATGACTGCTGTCACAACAGTGAGCAGAGGAGGACAGCCGCGCCGAGCGAGCGAGCACCC
The DNA here is from genome assembly GCF_963457725.1 of Sprattus sprattus. Classification (NCBI taxonomy): domain Eukaryota; kingdom Metazoa; phylum Chordata; class Actinopteri; order Clupeiformes; family Clupeidae; genus Sprattus; species Sprattus sprattus. The sequence continues at coordinate 33,208,871 of NC_137910.1, forward strand.
AGCCAAGAGTAAGTGCTTTTTGGGACGGGGTAGATAATAAATAATAATAAATAAAAATGATAATAATAATAATAGTAGTAAATAAGTGCTTTCAAGAAAAACAAACAGAAATTTCACACAGGCACACTTGGGGAGGGGGGGGGGGGGGGGGCAAACGAAGGAAAGCAAACCACACGGTAGGAAAAAGGTAATAAAAGGAATATAAATCTGAATAAATAAATATTTATTATTAAATGAAAAAGTGAGCAAAAAAAGAATTCATAAGGGATGATGGCTGGGACTCTGGGAGCTGACGGTGATGTTATTGACATTCTGTCTTGTTTCCTCTGCAGACAAGAGGAGCTGTTTAAGGATGGTGAAGGTGTGGAACGCTCGGACCAGGTGAGAGAGGGAGAGAGGAGAGCTACCGTCTCCCGGGGTCCCCCCTCCTCACATGAGGAGAGGGGAGAGAGAAAGGATACCAAAATTGATCCTCATTAAGAGAGGGAGGGAGGGAGAGAAATTAAACGGGGGAGGGGACAGGTGTGACACAAAGCAAACAGATAGAGGGCAGAGGGCAGTCACGCTAATGATAAAAGTTATAGCAGGCTATAAGGTGGACACCCGTGGTTCGTAGGACCACCTGCACTGAGTAACGGGGGAGGTGCATCTCCCCACGTGGAATTTAAATATCCACCACGAGAGGAGGGACGTCAGACGTCTCAGCAGCGTTGTTGAGTCCCCTCGGTGAGTGAAACGAATATAAGTGTTTCTAAATGTGACCAGGTTACCAGTTATTAAAATGCTTGATGTTGACTTAGTGTTGGGGAAACGCTAGTGTGCTACACTTAGCGTTTAGCGGCATGTTAACGCTAATTTCACAGCCTGCAAAGAGAAGTCTCACCTCTAGACTTGCTGACAATTTTGAAATGCCAAATTAAAAACGGTAATTACCTGTAAATGTAATAGAGATGGTGTGCAGTTAAAAGGCGAACTCAGTCTCTGTCCACGTGGTGGTTTGAGTTGTTGCAGAAGTAGTCAACTTTTCACGAAACTGAGCCGTCAGAGGGTGTGTATTTCAATGACTAATACTACGAGGAGAGTAACGCACGGTGTCAGCTGCACGTCACAACTCCTCACGTGCCACAATGATGTTTGTTTGGGGGCACAGTTGAGCAGGTATTAACTTAGCCTTTGCAGGCAATGAAAGAGTGGCCGCAGTCAAAATCACTTTAAAACCACAGTGTTCTCAGTCACACAAGTCAATGGTTGGTAACCTGTGTTTGAGAGAATAAATAAATAGTGAGTGAAAATAAATAGATGTGTGATATAAATAGTGGGTGATGAGGAGTGCTATAGTGAATTTAAAAACTAGCACTCTAGTTCAGAGACCCAATTTTCAAAAATATTCTGCGCTGTGTCTGGTGTCCAGCGTGCGGGTTCCTGACTGTCGGTGTGGAACAGCTGCTGGTTAATTTCAGGGATGTAATCAGTCTTTTCAATAAAAATGTCATTTAAAAGCCCGATCATGTCCCTAGTCTTCTGTGTGAGCCCAGGGTGGTCATTGATAAGGGCGAAATAAACCTTGGCCATCGGGAACTGTATGTTGCTTGCTCTCATGAGTCTCAACAGGTCCTTGCGTATAGTCAGCTCCTGTTGGGCTTTTACGCAGTTTAGCAGGCCTACAGAGAACACTACTGTGGTGGGTCTGGCATCGGGGTGGGGCAGGCGATTCAGAAGCTCTGACAAGTGGCGGATGTGTGCGCCGGGGAAACTGTCAATTTGAATTTCCTTATCTTTAAAAGGAGGAATGTGCGCTAAGTTGCAGTCCCCTAAGAAGAGGACTGGCTTACGCACGGTGAGTGCCCAGTCAAGAGGTTTACGCTGAGATTCCCTATGAGAGGCTGGCTCCCAATGATCGGGATCCGCAAATGGGGGTGGCTTTCTTTTTAACAGGCTTAATCTATTTCTACTTACAGGAGGAGATGGCGTGGGGAGACTGGACTGACCGGGTGATGCGTGAGATGTGTTGACGGGTGAGGGAAGTGTGGGAGAGGAGGAAGGAGAAGAGGAGACCGCCACCGATCCCACGCCAGGTAAGAGAGGGGAGGAGGAGAAGGAGGGAAAGAGATGGGAAGAGGTATGGGTAGAGGGAGGAGGGCTGTTTGGAGTGCGAGGTGTTGTTGTTGTTGTTGCAGCAGGGGGTGGAGGGGAGGGAGGAGAGGGAGGAGTGGTGGCTCGCTCACACCTTAGCTGGACCAGCTCTGCGCGCGCAAGCTCCTGCTCCGTGGGCTGAAAGTGAAACGGCCAGTCAGTGTCTGCCAGGCGGACGCTCGTCGGAGGAGGAGGAGGGGGGGGGGGGGGAGGAAGGAGAGAGGGGGGGAGGAGGTAAGGAGGGGACCACAGGGAGGGCTGGCGGGGGCATGAGGATAGAGGGTGACAGCGGAGGAGGCTTGGGAGGGGGTGTCGTGAATGGTTTGTGGAAACCCTGGGGCAGTGCCAGATCATTGGGCGCCTTGAATAGCACCCGATGTCTGGCACCGCCGCTGCGGGAAGATGGTGTGCTCTTCAACCTGGGTGGGAGAGGGAGAGCGGATGAGGGGTTATGGTTAGGCAGAGGGGTGACTTTGGGATTAAGAGTAAGAGTAGGGTTCGGGGAGTGCTTAGGGTTAGTGACTGAAATGGGGTCGTGTGGCCGGTTAGGGTGAGGGGTCGATGTGTGGGTGTGTGACTGCTTAGAGTTCGATGCTAATGTGAGACTATGTGTCAGGTTAAGTTTAGAAGCTGAGGTAGGGGTGGGTGACTGTTTCTGTTTCGGGGTGACTGAGGAGGGAGACTGGGGGGTGACCACCACGTGACGGTTGGTGACGAGGAGACGTGTGTTGAAAGTGTCCAGTGATGAGGGGGTGAGCTTCTTGCGGTATCTTGTTCTGGCCCATTTGAGGGCCTTCTCACAAGCCGCTGGTTGGAAAGGGCCGAGAGCCTGATGTATGGATTCAGCCAGTCGGGAATAGTGATTTTTGAGAGCTAGAATGTTCCCCATCATCCAGGTGTTGGTGTTAGCCAAAATTTCACCCTGGATGATGGGGTCTGGGGAGGCGGGCTTTATGAACCCTGTAAGGTTCTCGACCTTGCGGCTCATTCCTATGGGACAGGTATTTTCTAAAAGACTTTTCTCTAGAATTTCTAGATGGTGAATACACTGGAAAAATTTAAAATAAGACTTTGTAAAGTCTAGAGTGGGTTCTGAGTGAACTGTTTTAAAGTGTGCTTTCTTCCCTTTACTCAAAGCTGTAGGACGGTTGCTGGTGGAGAGAGCCATGCTACAGGTGGAGAAGGAGGGAGAGAGAGAGAGCGAGAGGAGGAGGGGAGAAGGACCAGGGTTGGACCAAACTGCGCGGGTAAGTAACGTGAGTGTGTTTGTATGCGTGTCTGCGCGAGTAGTATCTGTAGGCGTGAGTGAGTGTTACTATGTGTAGGTGTACATATATGAAATGGGTAGGGAGTGTTTGAGAAGTAAAACTACAGAGGTTGATTTGTAAATACAAAAATGTAGATATCTAGAAAGATATGTAAAAAACAAAGGATGACTAAATATTACTGTAAAATAAATAATTAAAGGAAGGGAGGTCACAAAAGGAATGAGGGAGATGATGGGCAAAGTAATCAAAAGAGGTCAGTAGATGGGGATTGGGAAAAAAGAAAAATGTAATGCGAACGGGACAATTCAGTAAATGTAGACCAGGGTAATGGGGCTATTGAGGATTATACTGTGGGTTAGGGTTAGGGTTAGGGTTAGGGTTAGGGTTAGGGTTAGGGTTAGGGTTAGGTGCAGGAAAAGAGGCTCTGGCTGCCGAAGGCAGTCAGAATGCACGGGCTCACAATTCTTCAAAATAGACCTCAACCACTTATGGTTTCTCAAAAAAAAGGAATTTTTAACTCCGGTTTTCACCATCAACGTTAGGATACATTAGGAGGTCGACATTAGAGGTATCACGACTATCGTCCAGGAGGTAAGTACATTTTCATTTTAATGTTTTAGTAATATGGGGGGGTCTTAAATAAATACCTGAAGAGAATAACACACCTTTAAATACTAAAACCATGCTAAAATATAAATAAGTGCTACGTTGCCTTGGGGGGGCCCCCATCGTTTGGAGGTCACCCCTCCGGCTAAAAACATGGTAAAATATAAATAACAAAGGGTGTTTTTTCATTTTAAGACCACTCCTTCACCATATCAAAACAATCTCCCAGACTGATTCTACTAGACCTGATTAAGTCCAAAGGGATAAACAGTATTTAATTTTTCAATCCACTGTCTCTCCCTCCTCAGTCTTTGTCTGTCAGACCACCAGGAACCCGACTCTAGGCCCATGATGGCGAGATTATCGCTCCCATGGTTTCTAAAATGTTCGTAAACATGAGTCGCCTTATTGGTCCTATCGATTGAGTACAGATGCTGTTTGAGTCTCTCCAGCAGACTGTTCTTGGTCTGACCAATATACAGTCTGCCGCAGGTTCTGCACTCGATGCAATAGACCAAATTCACCGACCCTGGCCCAGAAACCAACCAAACGGGTTCGCCCAGGTGAGTATATTTATTTTGGATATATTTAACCCTTTTAAAATATTTTGCATGTGTTTGTTTTTTTACTTTATCACCCAAAGAAGCATGCACCAGGAAGTCCTTCAGATTTTTGTTCCTTCTGAATGCAGCTATTATTTTGAACTCCGAGAGAGACTCAACTTGGTTCTTTACCTTTATAAAGTTGCTTTTCACTGCTGAGTTCAATGCCAAGGAGGCAGGAGAGAAAGTTGACACTAGGGGGACAAGATGGTAATTTTCGTCCTCTCTCTTAGGTCTCGGCCCTGATTGAAAGGTTTGTCGGACCTCTGTCTTAATGCCCCGGAGGAACGTTCTGCTGTACCCCCGCAGCTTAAGAGCTCGAAATAGGGTCTTGGTGGCCAACTCGACATCCTCCGCGGCTGCACAAATCCTGCTAAACCTTATCAATTGTGATTTTACTATTCCCCGGTACGTATGCCTCGGGTGGTAGCTGGACTTGTGCAGCAATGCATGGGTGTCCGTCGGCTTAAAAAAGACCCTCGTTCGTAAACATCCTCCTCCATTCTCTCCCTCAACAATGAAAACCTCAGTGTCCAGAAACTCAATTTTCTCTCTCTGGAGATTAAACTTAATTGAAATTGATGGGTGATGAGTATTTAAAACCCCAATGAAATCCCTGAACTCAACCATCGAGTGGCTCCAAACACCAAATATATCGTCCAAGTATCGTACATAGAATGCAGGCAATTTGCAACATTTGGGGAAAGCTGTTTGTTCCCAGTCCGCCATGTAAATGTTGGCATAAGCTGGGGCAAACTTTTTGCCCATCGCCGTTCCATGGACTTGGAGGAAGTGTTTGGAATGGAACTCAAAATCATTTTTTGTGAGTCCTAACTCCAAGAGTTTGAGAAGGACCTGATCTGGCCTGGTGGGGTCAGGGTATTTTAGGAAAATCTCCCGCACTGCTTTTAGGCCCAACTGTGTCTCGATGTTCGTGTAGAGTGAGTCAATATCAATGGAGAATAGCATTCCACCAGGTGGAACCGTGACATCTTTCAACTTTCTCACAAACTCATAGGTGTCTTTGATATAGCTCTCGTGTTTTTGCGACAAGGGGTTAATGTAAAAATCAATATATTCTGCAATTCTATAAGATTCGCTCCCACAATCCGACACGATTGGTCGACCGGCGGGAATCTGATGCGGGACCGTCCAGGTTTCCGGATCCTTGTGGATCTTCGGCAACAAGTAAAACTTCCTTGGACGGGGAGGATCTTCGCCAGACAGGTAATACCTTTGTTTAGCTGTAATGAACTTTTTCTCATACAGGTGGCCCACTATCTCCCGGATCTTTTTCTGGGTTTCCAGTTGGAGGGAGCCAGTTAAAGGTAAGTAATGTTTATTATTGTCTAGCTGTCTGTATGCTTCTGTTAAATATTGATTTTTGTCCATTATGATAATTTTTGACCCCTTGTCTGCAGGTTTAATCACTATATCCTGGTTTGATTTTAGTTGATTTAATGCCTCTCTTTCCTCCATCGACACATTCTTTTCTCTTGCACTGGTGCAACATATTCTCTCGAGACTCCTTCTATCTCGCCTGATTGTCTGTTTGATGGGTTCCGAAACGGAATCCCATTCAGGTTCCCATGTAGAGGGATTGATAAAGGGTTCCCGATTGAAATCTGTGGCATACTCAAAATGGTCCAATAGCTTCAATTGCCTATGGTATCTATGTAGATCCCTACGCAGTGCTTCCCTGTCCACCACCGATGGAGTTGGAATAAAATAAAGGCCCTTCTCCAGCAGAAGTTCTTCTGCCTCCGATAAAACAAAGGTACGTGAAAGGTTTAAAATGTTGGAGTGGGGCTGTATTGAGTTTTTAGGTCCCCCAACTCTCAGTTTAACTGAAACATCCAGGACTCGAATATTTTTTTGGCTGTCGCAGCTGTCCAATGGATCAAATCCTTTTGGCTAACCCTAAACTGTTTAGCCTCAATTCCCATTAAGGTTCTACAATTCGCCTCTATCCAAATGTTCACGTCCTCCAGGATTTTTTTACACTCCAGATCTTGCCGGGGGGAGAACTGGATGAGAGGGATTATAATCTCAGCTCTAGGGAAGGTCATTTTTGCCCGACTTAACAGTTGTTGAAACTGTTTTTTGATGGTAATGGGTTGGTTCTTTCTAAGGCAGTTGTTTAAGCCTACTGAAAGAATGACCTTCTGGGTTGTGAGACAGGGTTGTAGTTTCCCCAGGATCTCCTTCAGATGTAAGATTTGAGCCCCGGGGAAGCTATCGACCTGTACCAGAAGATGTTGGTGTTCTGGAATACGGGCTAGGTTTGAATCCCCTACCACAACTATTGGTGAATTAACCTCTAATCTCCACTGTACTCCCTTTTGAAAGGTATTGATGTGACGGGTGGGTTTCCTACTCGTGAGAATTCCCGCTCTCACCGGGTCACTTTCTCGAATCGTGGAGGTGTCACTCCCCGTGGAAGATTCAGTCTCCTCCTCAGCCAAAAGTTGTGATGGTCGCATCACCACCGCCACATTGCTCTGAGGTGCAATCTCCTCCGTGGGACCAAATGAATTACTATGGTCCAAGCCATCGGATAACTCGAGGTCGAAGTCGGGTCGGAAACCCAGGTCACTCTCCAAGCTAAATGCTACGTCAGCCTGATTTATTTCGGCTAAGCAGACCTGGAGTCTCCCGCCCGACGTCGCCCCAGAACCGTCTTGGCTGGTCGATACTGCACCAGAGGTAAGTACCGTATGAGTATTAGAGGTCAAGCTGAGATTAGGGTTGGAATTGGGGATAGGAATTGGACTGGGGATAGGGCTTGGGTTAAGGTTAGGATTTGGAATGGGGCTTGGGTTAAGGTTAGGGTCAGGAGTCTGGTTTGGGTTAGGTCTTTGGTTAGGTTTAGGGCTTGGAGTGGGGTTAGGAATAGAACCAGGATCGGGATCGAGATTCAGGTTGGAATTGGGGATAGGACTTGGACTGGGGATAGGGCTTGGGTTAAGGTTAGGATTTGGAATGGGGCTTGGGTTAAGGTTAGGGTCAGGAATCTGGTTTGGGTTAGGTCTTTGGTTAGGTTTAGGGCTTGGAGTGGGGTAAGGAATAGAACCAAGATTGGGAGTGAGATTCAGGTTAGGTTTAGGGTTAGAGCTAGAGATAGGCCAATCTTTTCCCATAACTAAAGTAGGAATAGAATGTGAGTTCCGAGATGAGTCAATACAATCATGTACCAGCACTACTACATTTCTTAATAAATGGTCACTCCTAGAACCAGTTAACGACTCTGAATTTAAGTGAGGTAACACTTCCGTGGTGCTTTCCCTCCCTTTTTCCACAGATTCTGGATCGACTGCTCGAGAGCCTGAAGACCCCTCATCCATGCCTGTGGACAAGTTTTCCATCTGTGGATCTAAGGAAACAACATCCAAGGAGTGTGTCTGTGTTAATGAGTCAAGAGTTTGTTCAACCAACCTAGCAGGTAAGTAGCCCCTAGTTTGAGTCCGGACCCCACTGAGTTGTGCTGAGATGGTAGGAGACTGGCTAGGAGTAACTAGATTTAAACCAAATGTTGTATTTTTGGTCAGTGTCCTATTTTTTCTTTTTAGCCTCTGTTTACGAGGAGCCAACTCTGTTTGGACCACAGGAGTAGAACTCAGGGCCTGTCCAGGCTCAGGTAAGGGTGGAAAATGTTCTCCACTCACCACCAAGGCAGGTTGAACTATCGGAGGGGGGTTCAAGATACCACGTAAGGTATTGACCGATGTTGTTGTCAGTTTCCGTTTGTATCTTGTTTTCCCCCAAGCTACTGCCCTCTCAAGTGCTTCCAAATTGAACTCCTCCAAGTCTGCCATCAGTGACGATATAACGTCTTCATAATGAACTTGGAGGATTTGTAAGTTTGCTTTTAACCACTGCAAAGTGTTTGTTTTAACCTTTTCTGCCGTGGTTAAGGAGGGAGAAGAGGGCTTAATGAAAAATGCCAACTTATTGACATGTTTTTGCATTCCTGGAGGACAAGAATTTGTAGTCAGTGCATGGTTCATAATTTCCAAATGATGTACAGCCTGCAACAATTTAAAATACTTTTTCGTTTGGGCGAGGTTCAACGGGACGGGGTAAGTTTTTCCCCGACCAGATTGATCTTCCCACCCACCCCTCATGATTATCGGATTTTTCAAACAACTGTAACTTTCTCACAGCGTGGAGTAAAGTAAGTCACATATAAGATTCACTCATAAAAAACTGTATTAAAAAAGGAACAGGGATAGGGTATTCTATTCCTGCTGTTCTTTCAAGTTTGTCCCTTATTTGCTTTTAAAACTGAATTTCATTTCTGGTAACAACCGCAAGACAATAGCCCAAAAGTTATAAATGGTCACTCTAGACCTTCATTGTTCGTTCAGCATCTCTACAAACAAGACAAAAAAAGAAGGAAAGGAATATAAGTGCTTCAAAAAGGAAAATACAAACCACTCGTGTTTGTTTTTAAGGAAAACACAAAAACTCAAGGACACACACTCAAACACACACAAAGAAGAGATTGCTGGTTAAACTCTAAATGGTCTGGTCTCCACCAATATAAAGTGCTAATTCTTATTGTGCAAATACCTACAAGGTAGCTGTGCAAAATGTGCAATTTTCAATATATCTGTGCAAATTCTGCAATTTTAGTCAGATATTTGTGCAAAATCAGCAAGGTATTTGTGCAATTTTCGCAGGTTGTAAAGTGCAAGTTTGTATTACAAAAAGGGACTACAAGGTTTTGTTAAAAAAGGGGGAACAGCAGGATTAAACAAGGGGAAGGTTAAAAAGAGAAGTTTCTAAAAAAGAGAGAGCGCTCCTAACGTTTCGCCTAAGGTTAGGCTTCATCAGAGGAATTTTAGAAATGAGAGAAAAAAAGGGGGTGTATTTATAACCTGCCTAGGCGGGACTAAGAGGGAGTTCCTCATTGGTTAGGACCCACCTGGCAATCGAGGGAACACCTGTCTCATTATGAGCAAAGGAAAACAATCAATCTCACCTGTTTAACCAATATATCGAAGGATCGGGAAGAAACGGTTGAAAATCACGAAGAAAACTTTTGTTTTGTTTAAATTTTTTCCTAGATGAGTTTTAAGACCAAAGTGAAGAAAAGAAGAACATGGCACTGGCAGGTTAGGTGCAGGAAAAGAGGCTCTGGCTGCCGAAGGCAGTCAGAATGCACGGGCTCACAATTCTTCAAAATAGACCTCAACCACTTATGGTTTCTCAAAAAAAAGGAATTTTTAACTCCGGTTTTCACCATCAACGTTAGGATACATTAGGAGGTCGACATTAGAGGTATCACGACTATCGTCCAGGAGGTAAGTACATTTTCATTTTAATGTTTTAGTAATATGGGGGGGTCTTAAATAAATACCTGAAGAGAATAACACACCTTTAAATACTAAAACCATGCTAAAATATAAATAAGTGCTACGTTGCCTTGGGGGGGCCCCCATCGTTTGGAGGTCACCCCTCCGGCTAAAAACATGGTAAAATATAAATAACAAAGGGTGTTTTTTCATTTTAAGACCACTCCTTCACCATATCAAAACAATCTCCCAGACTGATTCTACTAGACCTGATTAAGTCCAAAGGGATAAACAGTATTTAATTTTTCAATCCACTGTCTCTCCCTCCTCAGTCTTTGTCTGTCAGACCACCAGGAACCCGACTCTAGGCCCATGATGGCGAGATTATCGCTCCCATGGTTTCTAAAATGTTCGTAAACATGAGTCGCCTTATTGGTCCTATCGATTGAGTACAGATGCTGTTTGAGTCTCTCCAGCAGACTGTTCTTGGTCTGACCAATATACAGTCTGCCGCAGGTTCTGCACTCGATGCAATAGACCAAATTCACCGACCCTGGCCCAGAAACCAACCAAACGGGTTCGCCCAGGTGAGTATATTTATTTTGGATATATTTAACCCTTTTAAAATATTTTGCATGTGTTTGTTTTTTTACTTTATCACCCAAAGAAGCATGCACCAGGAAGTCCTTCAGATTTTTGTTCCTTCTGAATGCAGCTATTATTTTGAACTCCGAGAGAGACTCAACTTGGTTCTTTACCTTTATAAAGTTGCTTTTCACTGCTGAGTTCAATGCCAAGGAGGCAGGAGAGAAAGTTGACACTAGGGGGACAAGATGGTAATTTTCGTCCTCTCTCTTAGGTCTCGGCCCTGATTGAAAGGTTTGTCGGACCTCTGTCTTAATGCCCCGGAGGAACGTTCTGCTGTACCCCCGCAGCTTAAGAGCTCGAAATAGGGTCTTGGTGGCCAACTCGACATCCTCCGCGGCTGCACAAATCCTGCTAAACCTTATCAATTGTGATTTTACTATTCCCCGGTACGTATGCCTCGGGTGGTAGCTGGACTTGTGCAGCAATGCATGGGTGTCCGTCGGCTTAAAAAAGACCCTCGTTCGTAAACATCCTCCTCCATTCTCTCCCTCAACAATGAAAACCTCAGTGTCCAGAAACTCAATTTTCTCTCTCTGGAGATTAAACTTAATTGAAATTGATGGGTGATGAGTATTTAAAACCCCAATGAAATCCCTGAACTCAACCATCGAGTGGCTCCAAACACCAAATATATCGTCCAAGTATCGTACATAGAATGCAGGCAATTTGCAACATTTGGGGAAAGCTGTTTGTTCCCAGTCCGCCATGTAAATGTTGGCATAAGCTGGGGCAAACTTTTTGCCCATCGCCGTTCCATGGACTTGGAGGAAGTGTTTGGAATGGAACTCAAAATCATTTTTTGTGAGTCCTAACTCCAAGAGTTTGAGAAGGACCTGATCTGGCCTGGTGGGGTCAGGGTATTTTAGGAAAATCTCCCGCACTGCTTTTAGGCCCAACTGTGTCTCGATGTTCGTGTAGAGTGAGTCAATATCAATGGAGAATAGCATTCCACCAGGTGGAACCGTGACATCTTTCAACTTTCTCACAAACTCATAGGTGTCTTTGATATAGCTCTCGTGTTTTTGCGACAAGGGGTTAATGTAAAAATCAATATATTCTGCAATTCTATAAGATTCGCTCCCACAATCCGACACGATTGGTCGACCGGCGGGAATCTGATGCGGGACCGTCCAGGTTTCCGGATCCTTGTGGATCTTCGGCAACAAGTAAAACTTCCTTGGACGGGGAGGATCTTCGCCAGACAGGTAATACCTTTGTTTAGCTGTAATGAACTTTTTCTCATACAGGTGGCCCACTATCTCCCGGATCTTTTTCTGGGTTTCCAGTTGGAGGGAGCCAGTTAAAGGTAAGTAATGTTTATTATTGTCTAGCTGTCTGTATGCTTCTGTTAAATATTGATTTTTGTCCATTATGATAATTTTTGACCCCTTGTCTGCAGGTTTAATCACTATATCCTGGTTTGATTTTAGTTGATTTAATGCCTCTCTTTCCTCCATCGACACATTCTTTTCTCTTGCACTGGTGCAACATATTCTCTCGAGACTCCTTCTATCTCGCCTGATTGTCTGTTTGATGGGTTCCGAAACGGAATCCCATTCAGGTTCCCATGTAGAGGGATTGATAAAGGGTTCCCGATTGAAATCTGTGGCATACTCAAAATGGTCCAATAGCTTCAATTGCCTATGGTATCTATGTAGATCCCTACGCAGTGCTTCCCTGTCCACCACCGATGGAGTTGGAATAAAATAAAGGCCCTTCTCCAGCAGAAGTTCTTCTGCCTCCGATAAAACAAAGGTACGTGAAAGGTTTAAAATGTTGGAGTGGGGCTGTATTGAGTTTTTAGGTCCCCCAACTCTCAGTTTAACTGAAACATCCAGGACTCGAATATTTTTTTGGCTGTCGCAGCTGTCCAATGGATCAAATCCTTTTGGCTAACCCTAAACTGTTTAGCCTCAATTCCCATTAAGGTTCTACAATTCGCCTCTATCCAAATGTTCACGTCCTCCAGGATTTTTTTACACTCCAGATCTTGCCGGGGGGAGAACTGGATGAGAGGGATTATAATCTCAGCTCTAGGGAAGGTCATTTTTGCCCGACTTAACAGTTGTTGAAACTGTTTTTTGATGGTAATGGGTTGGTTCTTTCTAAGGCAGTTGTTTAAGCCTACTGAAAGAATGACCTTCTGGGTTGTGAGACAGGGTTGTAGTTTCCCCAGGATCTCCTTCAGATGTAAGATTTGAGCCCCGGGGAAGCTATCGACCTGTACCAGAAGATGTTGGTGTTCTGGAATACGGGCTAGGTTTGAATCCCCTACCACAACTATTGGTGAATTAACCTCTAATCTCCACTGTACTCCCTTTTGAAAGGTATTGATGTGACGGGTGGGTTTCCTACTCGTGAGAATTCCCGCTCTCACCGGGTCACTTTCTCGAATCGTGGAGGTGTCACTCCCCGTGGAAGATTCAGTCTCCTCCTCAGCCAAAAGTTGTGATGGTCGCATCACCACCGCCACATTGCTCTGAGGTGCAATCTCCTCCGTGGGACCAAATGAATTACTATGGTCCAAGCCATCGGATAACTCGAGGTCGAAGTCGGGTCGGAAACCCAGGTCACTCTCCAAGCTAAATGCTACGTCAGCCTGATTTATTTCGGCTAAGCAGACCTGGAGTCTCCCGCCCGACGTCGCCCCAGAACCGTCTTGGCTGGTCGATACTGCACCAGAGGTAAGTACCGTATGAGTATTAGAGGTCAAGCTGAGATTAGGGTTGGAATTGGGGATAGGAATTGGACTGGGGATAGGGCTTGGGTTAAGGTTAGGATTTGGAATGGGGCTTGGGTTAAGGTTAGGGTCAGGAGTCTGGTTTGGGTTAGGTCTTTGGTTAGGTTTAGGGCTTGGAGTGGGGTTAGGAATAGAACCAGGATCGGGATCGAGATTCAGGTTGGAATTGGGGATAGGACTTGGACTGGGGATAGGGCTTGGGTTAAGGTTAGGATTTGGAATGGGGCTTGGGTTAAGGTTAGGGTCAGGAATCTGGTTTGGGTTAGGTCTTTGGTTAGGTTTAGGGCTTGGAGTGGGGTAAGGAATAGAACCAAGATTGGGAGTGAGATTCAGGTTAGGTTTAGGGTTAGAGCTAGAGATAGGCCAATCTTTTCCCATAACTAAAGTAGGAATAGAATGTGAGTTCCGAGATGAGTCAATACAATCATGTACCAGCACTACTACATTTCTTAATAAATGGTCACTCCTAGAACCAGTTAACGACTCTGAATTTAAGTGAGGTAACACTTCCGTGGTGCTTTCCCTCCCTTTTTCCACAGATTCTGGATCGACTGCTCGAGAGCCTGAAGACCCCTCATCCATGCCTGTGGACAAGTTTTCCATCTGTGGATCTAAGGAAACAACATCCAAGGAGTGTGTCTGTGTTAATGAGTCAAGAGTTTGTTCAACCAACCTAGCAGGTAAGTAGCCCCTAGTTTGAGTCCGGACCCCACTGAGTTGTGCTGAGATGGTAGGAGACTGGCTAGGAGTAACTAGATTTAAACCAAATGTTGTATTTTTGGTCAGTGTCCTATTTTTTCTTTTTAGCCTCTGTTTACGAGGAGCCAACTCTGTTTGGACCACAGGAGTAGAACTCAGGGCCTGTCCAGGCTCAGGTAAGGGTGGAAAATGTTCTCCACTCACCACCAAGGCAGGTTGAACTATCGGAGGGGGGTTCAAGATACCACGTAAGGTATTGACCGATGTTGTTGTCAGTTTCCGTTTGTATCTTGTTTTCCCCCAAGCTACTGCCCTCTCAAGTGCTTCCAAATTGAACTCCTCCAAGTCTGCCATCAGTGACGATATAACGTCTTCATAATGAACTTGGAGGATTTGTAAGTTTGCTTTTAACCACTGCAAAGTGTTTGTTTTAACCTTTTCTGCCGTGGTTAAGGAGGGAGAAGAGGGCTTAATGAAAAATGCCAACTTATTGACATGTTTTTGCATTCCTGGAGGACAAGAATTTGTAGTCAGTGCATGGTTCATAATTTCCAAATGATGTACAGCCTGCAACAATTTAAAATACTTTTTCGTTTGGGCGAGGTTCAACGGGACGGGGTAAGTTTTTCCCCGACCAGATTGATCTTCCCACCCACCCCTCATGATTATCGGATTTTTCAAACAACTGTAACTTTCTCACAGCGTGGAGTAAAGTAAGTCACATATAAGATTCACTCATAAAAAACTGTATTAAAAAAGGAACAGGGATAGGGTATTCTATTCCTGCTGTTCTTTCAAGTTTGTCCCTTATTTGCTTTTAAAACTGAATTTCATTTCTGGTAACAACCGCAAGACAATAGCCCAAAAGTTATAAATGGTCACTCTAGACCTTCATTGTTCGTTCAGCATCTCTACAAACAAGACAAAAAAAGAAGGAAAGGAATATAAGTGCTTCAAAAAGGAAAATACAAACCACTCGTGTTTGTTTTTAAGGAAAACACAAAAACTCAAGGACACACACTCAAACACACACAAAGAAGAGATTGCTGGTTAAACTCTAAATGGTCTGGTCTCCACCAATATAAAGTGCTAATTCTTATTGTGCAAATACCTACAAGGTAGCTGTGCAAAATGTGCAATTTTCAATATATCTGTGCAAATTCTGCAATTTTAGTCAGATATTTGTGCAAAATCAGCAAGGTATTTGTGCAATTTTCGCAGGTTGTAAAGTGCAAGTTTGTATTACAAAAAGGGACTACAAGGTTTTGTTAAAAAAGGGGGAACAGCAGGATTAAACAAGGGGAAGGTTAAAAAGAGAAGTTTCTAAAAAAGAGAGAGCGCTCCTAACGTTTCGCCTAAGGTTAGGCTTCATCAGAGGAATTTTAGAAATGAGAGAAAAATAGGGGGTGTATTTATAACCTGCCTAGGCGGGACTAAGAGGGAGTTCCTCATTGGTTAGGACCCACCTGGCAATCGAGGGAACACCTGTCTCATTATGAGCAAAGGAAAACAATCAATCTCACCTGTTTAACCAATATATCGAAGGATCGGGAAGAAACGGTTGAAAATCACGAAGAAAACTTTTGTTTTGTTTAAATTTTTTCCTAGATGAGTTTTAAGACCAAAGTGAAGAAAAGAAGAACATGGCACTGGCAGGTTAGGTGCAGGAAAAGAGGCTCTGGCTGCCGAAGGCAGTCAGAATGCACGGGCTCACAATTCTTCAAAATAGACCTCAACCACTTATGGTTTCTCAAAAAAAAGGAATTTTTAACTCCGGTTTTCACCATCAACGTTAGGATACATTAGGAGGTCGACATTAGAGGTATCACGACTATCGTCCAGGAGGTAAGTACATTTTCATTTTAATGTTTTAGTAATATGGGGGGGTCTTAAATAAATACCTGAAGAGAATAACACACCTTTAAATACTAAAACCATGCTAAAATATAAATAAGTGCTACGTTGCCTTGGGGGGGCCCCCATCGTTTGGAGGTCACCCCTCCGGCTAAAAACATGGTAAAATATAAATAACAAAGGGTGTTTTTTCATTTTAAGACCACTCCTTCACCATATCAAAACAATCTCCCAGACTGATTCTACTAGACCTGATTAAGTCCAAAGGGATAAACAGTATTTAATTTTTCAATCCACTGTCTCTCCCTCCTCAGTCTTTGTCTGTCAGACCACCAGGAACCCGACTCTAGGCCCATGATGGCGAGATTATCGCTCCCATGGTTTCTAAAATGTTCGTAAACATGAGTCGCCTTATTGGTCCTATCGATTGAGTACAGATGCTGTTTGAGTCTCTCCAGCAGACTGTTCTTGGTCTGACCAATATACAGTCTGCCGCAGGTTCTGCACTCGATGCAATAGACCAAATTCACCGACCCTGGCCCAGAAACCAACCAAACGGGTTCGCCCAGGTGAGTATATTTATTTTGGATATATTTAACCCTTTTAAAATATTTTGCATGTGTTTGTTTTTTTACTTTATCACCCAAAGAAGCATGCACCAGGAAGTCCTTCAGATTTTTGTTCCTTCTGAATGCAGCTATTATTTTGAACTCCGAGAGAGACTCAACTTGGTTCTTTACCTTTATAAAGTTGCTTTTCACTGCTGAGTTCAATGCCAAGGAGGCAGGAGAGAAAGTTGACACTAGGGGGACAAGATGGTAATTTTCGTCCTCTCTCTTAGGTCTCGGCCCTGATTGAAAGGTTTGTCGGACCTCTGTCTTAATGCCCCGGAGGAACGTTCTGCTGTACCCCCGCAGCTTAAGAGCTCGAAATAGGGTCTTGGTGGCCAACTCGACATCCTCCGCGGCTGCACAAATCCTGCTAAACCTTATCAATTGTGATTTTACTATTCCCCGGTACGTATGCCTCGGGTGGTAGCTGGACTTGTGCAGCAATGCATGGGTGTCCGTCGGCTTAAAAAAGACCCTCGTTCGTAAACATCCTCCTCCATTCTCTCCCTCAACAATGAAAACCTCAGTGTCCAGAAACTCAATTTTCTCTCTCTGGAGATTAAACTTAATTGAAATTGATGGGTGATGAGTATTTAAAACCCCAATGAAATCCCTGAACTCAACCATCGAGTGGCTCCAAACACCAAATATATCGTCCAAGTATCGTACATAGAATGCAGGCAATTTGCAACATTTGGGGAAAGCTGTTTGTTCCCAGTCCGCCATGTAAATGTTGGCATAAGCTGGGGCAAACTTTTTGCCCATCGCCGTTCCATGGACTTGGAGGAAGTGTTTGGAATGGAACTCAAAATCATTTTTTGTGAGTCCTAACTCCAAGAGTTTGAGAAGGACCTGATCTGGCCTGGTGGGGTCAGGGTATTTTAGGAAAATCTCCCGCACTGCTTTTAGGCCCAACTGTGTCTCGATGTTCGTGTAGAGTGAGTCAATATCAATGGAGAATAGCATTCCACCAGGTGGAACCGTGACATCTTTCAACTTTCTCACAAACTCATAGGTGTCTTTGATATAGCTCTCGTGTTTTTGCGACAAGGGGTTAATGTAAAAATCAATATATTCTGCAATTCTATAAGATTCGCTCCCACAATCCGACACGATTGGTCGACCGGCGGGAATCTGATGCGGGACCGTCCAGGTTTCCGGATCCTTGTGGATCTTCGGCAACAAGTAAAACTTCCTTGGACGGGGAGGATCTTCGCCAGACAGGTAATACCTTTGTTTAGCTGTAATGAACTTTTTCTCATACAGGTGGCCCACTATCTCCCGGATCTTTTTCTGGGTTTCCAGTTGGAGGGAGCCAGTTAAAGGTAAGTAATGTTTATTATTGTCTAGCTGTCTGTATGCTTCTGTTAAATATTGATTTTTGTCCATTATGATAATTTTTGACCCCTTGTCTGCAGGTTTAATCACTATATCCTGGTTTGATTTTAGTTGATTTAATGCCTCTCTTTCCTCCATCGACACATTCTTTTCTCTTGCACTGGTGCAACATATTCTCTCGAGACTCCTTCTATCTCGCCTGATTGTCTGTTTGATGGGTTCCGAAACGGAATCCCATTCAGGTTCCCATGTAGAGGGATTGATAAAGGGTTCCCGATTGAAATCTGTGGCATACTCAAAATGGTCCAATAGCTTCAATTGCCTATGGTATCTATGTAGATCCCTACGCAGTGCTTCCCTGTCCACCACCGATGGAGTTGGAATAAAATAAAGGCCCTTCTCCAGCAGAAGTTCTTCTGCCTCCGATAAAACAAAGGTACGTGAAAGGTTTAAAATGTTGGAGTGGGGCTGTATTGAGTTTTTAGGTCCCCCAACTCTCAGTTTAACTGAAACATCCAGGACTCGAATATTTTTTTGGCTGTCGCAGCTGTCCAATGGATCAAATCCTTTTGGCTAACCCTAAACTGTTTAGCCTCAATTCCCATTAAGGTTCTACAATTCGCCTCTATCCAAATGTTCACGTCCTCCAGGATTTTTTTACACTCCAGATCTTGCCGGGGGGAGAACTGGATGAGAGGGATTATAATCTCAGCTCTAGGGAAGGTCATTTTTGCCCGACTTAACAGTTGTTGAAACTGTTTTTTGATGGTAATGGGTTGGTTCTTTCTAAGGCAGTTGTTTAAGCCTACTGAAAGAATGACCTTCTGGGTTGTGAGACAGGGTTGTAGTTTCCCCAGGATCTCCTTCAGATGTAAGATTTGAGCCCCGGGGAAGCTATCGACCTGTACCAGAAGATGTTGGTGTTCTGGAATACGGGCTAGGTTTGAATCCCCTACCACAACTATTGGTGAATTAACCTCTAATCTCCACTGTACTCCCTTTTGAAAGGTATTGATGTGACGGGTGGGTTTCCTACTCGTGAGAATTCCCGCTCTCACCGGGTCACTTTCTCGAATCGTGGAGGTGTCACTCCCCGTGGAAGATTCAGTCTCCTCCTCAGCCAAAAGTTGTGATGGTCGCATCACCACCGCCACATTGCTCTGAGGTGCAATCTCCTCCGTGGGACCAAATGAATTACTATGGTCCAAGCCATCGGATAACTCGAGGTCGAAGTCGGGTCGGAAACCCAGGTCACTCTCCAAGCTAAATGCTACGTCAGCCTGATTTATTTCGGCTAAGCAGACCTGGAGTCTCCCGCCCGACGTCGCCCCAGAACCGTCTTGGCTGGTCGATACTGCACCAGAGGTAAGTACCGTATGAGTATTAGAGGTCAAGCTGAGATTAGGGTTGGAATTGGGGATAGGAATTGGACTGGGGATAGGGCTTGGGTTAAGGTTAGGATTTGGAATGGGGCTTGGGTTAAGGTTAGGGTCAGGAGTCTGGTTTGGGTTAGGTCTTTGGTTAGGTTTAGGGCTTGGAGTGGGGTTAGGAATAGAACCAGGATCGGGATCGAGATTCAGGTTGGAATTGGGGATAGGACTTGGACTGGGGATAGGGCTTGGGTTAAGGTTAGGATTTGGAATGGGGCTTGGGTTAAGGTTAGGGTCAGGAATCTGGTTTGGGTTAGGTCTTTGGTTAGGTTTAGGGCTTGGAGTGGGGTAAGGAATAGAACCAAGATTGGGAGTGAGATTCAGGTTAGGTTTAGGGTTAGAGCTAGAGATAGGCCAATCTTTTCCCATAACTAAAGTAGGAATAGAATGTGAGTTCCGAGATGAGTCAATACAATCATGTACCAGCACTACTACATTTCTTAATAAATGGTCACTCCTAGAACCAGTTAACGACTCTGAATTTAAGTGAGGTAACACTTCCGTGGTGCTTTCCCTCCCTTTTTCCACAGATTCTGGATCGACTGCTCGAGAGCCTGAAGACCCCTCATCCATGCCTGTGGACAAGTTTTCCATCTGTGGATCTAAGGAAACAACATCCAAGGAGTGTGTCTGTGTTAATGAGTCAAGAGTTTGTTCAACCAACCTAGCAGGTAAGTAGCCCCTAGTTTGAGTCCGGACCCCACTGAGTTGTGCTGAGATGGTAGGAGACTGGCTAGGAGTAACTAGATTTAAACCAAATGTTGTATTTTTGGTCAGTGTCCTATTTTTTCTTTTTAGCCTCTGTTTACGAGGAGCCAACTCTGTTTGGACCACAGGAGTAGAACTCAGGGCCTGTCCAGGCTCAGGTAAGGGTGGAAAATGTTCTCCACTCACCACCAAGGCAGGTTGAACTATCGGAGGGGGGTTCAAGATACCACGTAAGGTATTGACCGATGTTGTTGTCAGTTTCCGTTTGTATCTTGTTTTCCCCCAAGCTACTGCCCTCTCAAGTGCTTCCAAATTGAACTCCTCCAAGTCTGCCATCAGTGACGATATAACGTCTTCATAATGAACTTGGAGGATTTGTAAGTTTGCTTTTAACCACTGCAAAGTGTTTGTTTTAACCTTTTCTGCCGTGGTTAAGGAGGGAGAAGAGGGCTTAATGAAAAATGCCAACTTATTGACATGTTTTTGCATTCCTGGAGGACAAGAATTTGTAGTCAGTGCATGGTTCATAATTTCCAAATGATGTACAGCCTGCAACAATTTAAAATACTTTTTCGTTTGGGCGAGGTTCAACGGGACGGGGTAAGTTTTTCCCCGACCAGATTGATCTTCCCACCCACCCCTCATGATTATCGGATTTTTCAAACAACTGTAACTTTCTCACAGCGTGGAGTAAAGTAAGTCACATATAAGATTCACTCATAAAAAACTGTATTAAAAAAGGAACAGGGATAGGGTATTCTATTCCTGCTGTTCTTTCAAGTTTGTCCCTTATTTGCTTTTAAAACTGAATTTCATTTCTGGTAACAACCGCAAGACAATAGCCCAAAAGTTATAAATGGTCACTCTAGACCTTCATTGTTCGTTCAGCATCTCTACAAACAAGACAAAAAAAGAAGGAAAGGAATATAAGTGCTTCAAAAAGGAAAATACAAACCACTCGTGTTTGTTTTTAAGGAAAACACAAAAACTCAAGGACACACACTCAAACACACACAAAGAAGAGATTGCTGGTTAAACTCTAAATGGTCTGGTCTCCACCAATATAAAGTGCTAATTCTTATTGTGCAAATACCTACAAGGTAGCTGTGCAAAATGTGCAATTTTCAATATATCTGTGCAAATTCTGCAATTTTAGTCAGATATTTGTGCAAAATCAGCAAGGTATTTGTGCAATTTTCGCAGGTTGTAAAGTGCAAGTTTGTATTACAAAAAGGGACTACAAGGTTTTGTTAAAAAAGGGGGAACAGCAGGATTAAACAAGGGGAAGGTTAAAAAGAGAAGTTTCTAAAAAAGAGAGAGCGCTCCTAACGTTTCGCCTAAGGTTAGGCTTCATCAGAGGAATTTTAGAAATGAGAGAAAAATAGGGGGTGTATTTATAACCTGCCTAGGCGGGACTAAGAGGGAGTTCCTCATTGGTTAGGACCCACCTGGCAATCGAGGGAACACCTGTCTCATTATGAGCAAAGGAAAACAATCAATCTCACCTGTTTAACCAATATATCGAAGGATCGGGAAGAAACGGTTGAAAATCACGAAGAAAACTTTTGTTTTGTTTAAATTTTTTCCTAGATGAGTTTTAAGACCAAAGTGAAGAAAAGAAGAACATGGCACTGGCAGGTTAGGTGCAGGAAAAGAGGCTCTGGCTGCCGAAGGCAGTCAGAATGCACGGGCTCACAATTCTTCAAAATAGACCTCAACCACTTATGGTTTCTCAAAAAAAAGGAATTTTTAACTCCGGTTTTCACCATCAACGTTAGGATACATTAGGAGGTCGACATTAGAGGTATCACGACTATCGTCCAGGAGGTAAGTACATTTTCATTTTAATGTTTTAGTAATATGGGGGGGTCTTAAATAAATACCTGAAGAGAATAACACACCTTTAAATACTAAAACCATGCTAAAATATAAATAAGTGCTACGTTGCCTTGGGGGGGCCCCCATCGTTTGGAGGTCACCCCTCCGGCTAAAAACATGGTAAAATATAAATAACAAAGGGTGTTTTTTCATTTTAAGACCACTCCTTCACCATATCAAAACAATCTCCCAGACTGATTCTACTAGACCTGATTAAGTCCAAAGGGATAAACAGTATTTAATTTTTCAATCCACTGTCTCTCCCTCCTCAGTCTTTGTCTGTCAGACCACCAGGAACCCGACTCTAGGCCCATGATGGCGAGATTATCGCTCCCATGGTTTCTAAAATGTTCGTAAACATGAGTCGCCTTATTGGTCCTATCGATTGAGTACAGATGCTGTTTGAGTCTCTCCAGCAGACTGTTCTTGGTCTGACCAATATACAGTCTGCCGCAGGTTCTGCACTCGATGCAATAGACCAAATTCACCGACCCTGGCCCAGAAACCAACCAAACGGGTTCGCCCAGGTGAGTATATTTATTTTGGATATATTTAACCCTTTTAAAATATTTTGCATGTGTTTGTTTTTTTACTTTATCACCCAAAGAAGCATGCACCAGGAAGTCCTTCAGATTTTTGTTCCTTCTGAATGCAGCTATTATTTTGAACTCCGAGAGAGACTCAACTTGGTTCTTTACCTTTATAAAGTTGCTTTTCACTGCTGAGTTCAATGCCAAGGAGGCAGGAGAGAAAGTTGACACTAGGGGGACAAGATGGTAATTTTCGTCCTCTCTCTTAGGTCTCGGCCCTGATTGAAAGGTTTGTCGGACCTCTGTCTTAATGCCCCGGAGGAACGTTCTGCTGTACCCCCGCAGCTTAAGAGCTCGAAATAGGGTCTTGGTGGCCAACTCGACATCCTCCGCGGCTGCACAAATCCTGCTAAACCTTATCAATTGTGATTTTACTATTCCCCGGTACGTATGCCTCGGGTGGTAGCTGGACTTGTGCAGCAATGCATGGGTGTCCGTCGGCTTAAAAAAGACCCTCGTTCGTAAACATCCTCCTCCATTCTCTCCCTCAACAATGAAAACCTCAGTGTCCAGAAACTCAATTTTCTCTCTCTGGAGATTAAACTTAATTGAAATTGATGGGTGATGAGTATTTAAAACCCCAATGAAATCCCTGAACTCAACCATCGAGTGGCTCCAAACACCAAATATATCGTCCAAGTATCGTACATAGAATGCAGGCAATTTGCAACATTTGGGGAAAGCTGTTTGTTCCCAGTCCGCCATGTAAATGTTGGCATAAGCTGGGGCAAACTTTTTGCCCATCGCCGTTCCATGGACTTGGAGGAAGTGTTTGGAATGGAACTCAAAATCATTTTTTGTGAGTCCTAACTCCAAGAGTTTGAGAAGGACCTGATCTGGCCTGGTGGGGTCAGGGTATTTTAGGAAAATCTCCCGCACTGCTTTTAGGCCCAACTGTGTCTCGATGTTCGTGTAGAGTGAGTCAATATCAATGGAGAATAGCATTCCACCAGGTGGAACCGTGACATCTTTCAACTTTCTCACAAACTCATAGGTGTCTTTGATATAGCTCTCGTGTTTTTGCGACAAGGGGTTAATGTAAAAATCAATATATTCTGCAATTCTATAAGATTCGCTCCCACAATCCGACACGATTGGTCGACCGGCGGGAATCTGATGCGGGACCGTCCAGGTTTCCGGATCCTTGTGGATCTTCGGCAACAAGTAAAACTTCCTTGGACGGGGAGGATCTTCGCCAGACAGGTAATACCTTTGTTTAGCTGTAATGAACTTTTTCTCATACAGGTGGCCCACTATCTCCCGGATCTTTTTCTGGGTTTCCAGTTGGAGGGAGCCAGTTAAAGGTAAGTAATGTTTATTATTGTCTAGCTGTCTGTATGCTTCTGTTAAATATTGATTTTTGTCCATTATGATAATTTTTGACCCCTTGTCTGCAGGTTTAATCACTATATCCTGGTTTGATTTTAGTTGATTTAATGCCTCTCTTTCCTCCATCGACACATTCTTTTCTCTTGCACTGGTGCAACATATTCTCTCGAGACTCCTTCTATCTCGCCTGATTGTCTGTTTGATGGGTTCCGAAACGGAATCCCATTCAGGTTCCCATGTAGAGGGATTGATAAAGGGTTCCCGATTGAAATCTGTGGCATACTCAAAATGGTCCAATAGCTTCAATTGCCTATGGTATCTATGTAGATCCCTACGCAGTGCTTCCCTGTCCACCACCGATGGAGTTGGAATAAAATAAAGGCCCTTCTCCAGCAGAAGTTCTTCTGCCTCCGATAAAACAAAGGTACGTGAAAGGTTTAAAATGTTGGAGTGGGGCTGTATCGAGTTTTTAGGTCCCCCAACTCTCAGTTTAACTGAAACATCCAGGACTCGAATATTTTTTTGGCTGTCGCAGCTGTCCAATGGATCAAATCCTTTTGGCTAACCCTAAACTGTTTAGCCTCAATTCCCATTAAGGTTCTACAATTCGCCTCTATCCAAATGTTCACGTCCTCCAGGATTTTTTTACACTCCAGATCTTGCCGGGGGGAGAACTGGATGAGAGGGATTATAATCTCAGCTCTAGGGAAGGTCATTTTTGCCCGACTTAACAGTTGTTGAAACTGTTTTTTGATGGTAATGGGTTGGTTCTTTCTAAGGCAGTTGTTTAAGCCTACTGAAAGAATGACCTTCTGAGTTGTGAGACAGGGTTGTAGTTTCCCCAGGATCTCCTTCAGATGTAAGATTTGAGCCCCGGGGAAGCTATCGACCTGTACCAGAAGATGTTGGTGTTCTGGAATACGGGCTAGGTTTGAATCCCCTACCACAACTATTGGTGAATTAACCTCTAATCTCCACTGTACTCCCTTTTGAAAGGTATTGATGTGACGGGTGGGTTTCCTACTCGTGAGAATTCCCGCTCTCACCGGGTCACTTTCTCGAATCGTGGAGGTGTCACTCCCCGTGGAAGATTCAGTCTCCTCCTCAGCCAAAAGTTGTGATGGTCGCATCACCACCGCCACATTGCTCTGAGGTGCAATCTCCTCCATAGGACCAAATGAATTACTATGGTCCAAGCCATCGGATAACTCGAGGTCGAAGTCGGGCCGGAAACCCAGGTCACTCTCCAAGCTAAATGCTACGTCAGCCTGATTTATTTCGGCTAAGCAGACCTGGAGTCTCCCGCCCGACGTCGCCCCAGAACCGTCTTGGCTGGTTGATACTGCACCAGAGGTAAGTACCGTATGAGTATTAGAGGTCGAGCTGAGATTAGGGTTGGAATTGGGGATAGGAATTGGACTGGGGATAGGGCTTGGGTTAAGGTTAGGATTTTGAATGGGGCTTGGGTTAAGGTTAGGGTCAGGAGTCTGGTTTGGGTTAGGTCTTTGGTTAGGTTTAGGGCTTGGAGTGGGGTTAGGAATAGAACCAGGATCGGGATCGAGATTCAGGTTGGAATTGGGGATAGGACTTGGACTGGGGATAGGGCTTGGGTTAAGGTTAGGATTTGGAATGGGGCTTGGGTTAAGGTTAGGGTCAGGAATCTGGTTTGGGTTAGGTCTTTGGTTAGGTTTAGGGCTTGGAGTGGGGTAAGGAATAGAACCAAGATCGGGAGTGAGATTCAGGTTAGGTTTAGGGTTAGAGCTAGAGATAGGCCAATCTTTTCCCATAACTAAAGTAGGAATAGAATGTGAGTTCCGAGATGAGTCAATACAATCATGTACCAGCACTACTACATTTCTTAATAAATGGTCACTCCTAGAACCAGTTATAGACTCTGAATTTAAATGAGGTAACACTTCCGTGGTGCTTTCCCTCCCTTTTTCCACAGATTCTGGATCGACTGCTCGAGAGCCTGAAGACCCCTCATCCATGCCTGTGGACAAGTTTTCCATCTGTGGATCTAAGGAAACAACATCCAAGGAGTGTGTCTGTGTTAATGAGTCAAGAGTTTGTTCAACCAACCCTGGAGGTAAGTAGCCCCTAGTTTGAGTCCGGACCCCACTGAGTTGTGCTGAGATGGTAGGAGACTGGCTAGGAGTAACTAGATTTAAACCAAATGTTGTATTTTTGGTCAGTGTCCTATTTTTTCTTTTTAGCCTCTGTTTACGAGGAGCCAACTCTGTTTGGACCACAGGAGTAGAACTCAGGGCCTGTCCAGGCTCAGGTAAGGGTGGAAAATGTTCTCCACTCACCACCAAGGCAGGTTGAACTATCGGAGGGGGGTTCAAGATACCACGTAAAGTATTGACCGATGTTGTTGTCAGTTTCCGTTTGTATCTTGTTTTCCCCCAAGCTACTGCCCTCTCAAGTGCTTCCAAATTGAACTCCTCCAAGTCTGCCATCAGTGACGATATAACGTTTTCATAATGAACTTGGAGGATTTGTAAGTTCGCTTTTAACCACTGCAAAGTGTTTGTTTTAACCTTTTCTGCAGTGGTTAAGGAGGGAGAAGAGGGCTTAATAAAAAATGCCAACTTATTGACATGTTTTTGCATTCCTGGAGGACAAGAATTTGTAGTCAGTGCATGGTTCATAATTTCCAAATGATGTACAGCCTGCAACAATTTAAAATACTTTTTCGTTTGGGCGAGGTTCAATGGGACGGGGTAAGTTTTTCCCCGACCAGATTGATCTTCCCACCCACCCCTCATGATTATCGGATTTTTCAAACAACTGCAACTTTCTCACAGCGTGGAGTAAGGTAAGTCACATATAAGATTCACCCATAAAAAACTGTAATAAAAAAGGAACAGGGATAGGGTATTCTATTCCTGCTGTTCTTTCAAGTTTGTCCCTTATTTGCTTTTAAAGCTGAATTTCATTTCTGGTAACAACCGCAAGACAATAGCCCAAAAGTTATAAATGGTCACTCTAGACCTTCATTGTTCGTCCAGCATCTCTACAAAAGAGACAAAAAAAGAAGGAAAGGAATATAAGTGCTTCAAAAAGGAAAATACAAACCACTCGTGTTTGTTTTTAAGGAAAACACAAAAACTCAAGGACACACACTCAAACACACACAAAGAAAAGATTGCTGGTTAAACTCTAAAGGTCTGGTCTCCACCAATATAAAGTGCTAATTTTTATCGTGCAAATACCTACAAGGTAGCTGTGCAAAATGTGCAATTTTCAATATATCTGTGCAAATTCTGCAATTTTAGTCAGATATTTGTGCAAAATCAGCAAGGTATTTGTGCGATTTTCGCAGGTTGTAAAGTGCAAGTTTGTATTACAAAAAGGGACTACAAGGTTTTGTTAAAAAAGGGGGAACAGCAGGATTAAACAAGGGAAGGTTAAAAAGAGAAGTTTCTAAAAAAGAGAGAGCGCTCCTAACGTTTCGCCTAAGGTTAGGCTTCATCAGAGGAATTTTAGAAATGAGAGAAAAATAGGGGGTGTATTTATAACCTGCCTAGGCGGGACTAAGAGGGAGTTCCTCATTGGTTAGGACCCACCTGGCAATCGAGGGAACACCTGTCTCATTATGAGCAAAGGAAAACAATCAATCTCACCTGTTTAACCAATATATCGAAGGATCGGGAAGAAACGGTTGAAAATCACGAAGAAAACTTTTGTTTTGTTTAAATTTTTTCCTAGATGAGTTTTAAGACCAAAGTGAAGAAAAGAAGAACATGGCACTGGCAGGTTAGGTGCAGGAAAAGAGGCTCTGGCTGCCGAAGGCAGTCAGAATGCACGGGCTCACAATTCTTCAAAATAGACCTCAACCACTTATGGTTTCTCAAAAAAAAGGAATTTTTAACTCCGGTTTTCACCATCAACGTTAGGATACATTAGGAGGTCGACATTAGAGGTATCACGACTATCGTCCAGGAGGTAAGTACATTTTCATTTTAATGTTTTAGTAATATGGGGGGGTCTTAAATAAATACCTGAAGAGAATAACACACCTTTAAATACTAAAACCATGCTAAAATATAAATAAGTGCTACGTTGCCTTGGGGGGGCCCCCATCGTTTGGAGGTCACCCCTCCGGCTAAAAACATGGTAAAATATAAATAACAAAGGGTGTTTTTTCATTTTAAGACCACTCCTTCACCATATCAAAACAATCTCCCAGACTGATTCTACTAGACCTGATTAAGTCCAAAGGGATAAACAGTATTTAATTTTTCAATCCACTGTCTCTCCCTCCTCAGTCTTTGTCTGTCAGACCACCAGGAACCCGACTCTAGGCCCATGATGGCGAGATTATCGCTCCCATGGTTTCTAAAATGTTCGTAAACATGAGTCGCCTTATTGGTCCTATCGATCGAGTACAGATGCTGTTTGAGTCTCTCCAGCAGACTGTTCTTGGTCTGACCAATATACAGTCTGCCGCAGGTTCTGCACTCGATGCAATAGACCAAATTCACCGACCCTGGCCCAGAAACCAACCAAACGGGTTCGCCCAGGTGAGTATATTTATTTTGGATATATTTAACCCTTTTAAAATATTTTGCATGTGTTTGTTTTTTTACTTTATCACCCAAAGAAGCATGCACCAGGAAGTCCTTCAGATTTTTGTTCCTTCTGAATGCAGCTATTATTTTGAACTCCGAGAGAGACTCAACTTGGTTCTTTACCTTTATAAAGTTGCTTTTCACTGCTGAGTTCAATGCCAAGGAGGCAGGAGAGAAAGTTGACACTAGGGGGACAAGATGGTAATTTTCGTCCTCTCTCTTAGGTCTCGGCCCTGATTGAAAGGTTTGTCGGACCTCTGTCTTAATGCCCCGGAGGAACGTTCTGCTGTACCCCCGCAGCTTAAGAGCTCGAAATAGGGTCTTGGTGGCCAACTCGACATCCTCCGCGGCTGCACAAATCCTGCTAAACCTTATCAATTGTGATTTTACTATTCCCCGGTACGTATGCCTCGGGTGGTAGCTGGACTTGTGCAGCAATGCATGGGTGTCCGTCGGCTTAAAAAAGACCCTCGTTCGTAAACATCCTCCTCCATTCTCTCCCTCAACAATGAAAACCTCAGTGTCCAGAAACTCAATTTTCTCTCTCTGGAGATTAAACTTAATTGAAATTGATGGGTGATGAGTATTTAAAACCCCAATGAAATCCCTGAACTCAACCATCGAGTGGCTCCAAACACCAAATATATCGTCCAAGTATCGTACATAGAATGCAGGCAATTTGCAACATTTGGGGAAAGCTGTTTGTTCCCAGTCCGCCATGTAAATGTTGGCATAAGCTGGGGCAAACTTTTTGCCCATCGCCGTTCCATGGACTTGGAGGAAGTGTTTGGAATGGAACTCAAAATCATTTTTTGTGAGTCCTAACTCCAAGAGTTTGAGAAGGACCTGATCTGGCCTGGTGGGGTCAGGGTATTTTAGGAAAATCTCCCGCACTGCTTTTAGGCCCAACTGTGTCTCGATGTTCGTGTAGAGTGAGTCAATATCAATGGAGAATAGCATTCCACCAGGTGGAACCGTGACATCTTTCAACTTTCTCACAAACTCATAGGTGTCTTTGATATAGCTCTCGTGTTTTTGCGACAAGGGGTTAATGTAAAAATCAATATATTCTGCAATTCTATAAGATTCGCTCCCACAATCCGACACGATTGGTCGACCGGCGGGAATCTGATGCGGGACCGTCCAGGTTTCCGGATCCTTGTGGATCTTCGGCAACAAGTAAAACTTCCTTGGACGGGGAGGATCTTCGCCAGACAGGTAATACCTTTGTTTAGCTGTAATGAACTTTTTCTCATACAGGTGGCCCACTATCTCCCGGATCTTTTTCTGGGTTTCCAGTTGGAGGGAGCCAGTTAAAGGTAAGTAATGTTTATTATTGTCTAGCTGTCTGTATGCTTCTGTTAAATATTGATTTTTGTCCATTATGATAATTTTTGACCCCTTGTCTGCAGGTTTAATCACTATATCCTGGTTTGATTTTAGTTGATTTAATGCCTCTCTTTCCTCCATCGACACATTCTTTTCTCTTGCACTGGTGCAACATATTCTCTCGAGACTCCTTCTATCTCGCCTGATTGTCTGTTTGATGGGTTCCGAAACGGAATCCCATTCAGGTTCCCATGTAGAGGGATTGATAAAGGGTTCCCGATTGAAATCTGTGGCATACTCAAAATGGTCCAATAGCTTCAATTGCCTATGGTATCTATGTAGATCCCTACGCAGTGCTTCCCTGTCCACCACCGATGGAGTTGGAATAAAATAAAGGCCCTTCTCCAGCAGAAGTTCTTCTGCCTCCGATAAAACAAAGGTACGTGAAAGGTTTAAAATGTTGGAGTGGGGCTGTATCGAGTTTTTAGGTCCCCCAACTCTCAGTTTAACTGAAACATCCAGGACTCGAATATTTTTTTGGCTGTCGCAGCTGTCCAATGGATCAAATCCTTTTGGCTAACCCTAAACTGTTTAGCCTCAATTCCCATTAAGGTTCTACAATTCGCCTCTATCCAAATGTTCACGTCCTCCAGGATTTTTTTACACTCCAGATCTTGCCGGGGGGAGAACTGGATGAGAGGGATTATAATCTCAGCTCTAGGGAAGGTCATTTTTGCCCGACTTAACAGTTGTTGAAACTGTTTTTTGATGGTAATGGGTTGGTTCTTTCTAAGGCAGTTGTTTAAGCCTACTGAAAGAATGACCTTCTGAGTTGTGAGACAGGGTTGTAGTTTCCCCAGGATCTCCTTCAGATGTAAGATTTGAGCCCCGGGGAAGCTATCGACCTGTACCAGAAGATGTTGGTGTTCTGGAATACGGGCTAGGTTTGAATCCCCTACCACAACTATTGGTGAATTAACCTCTAATCTCCACTGTACTCCCTTTTGAAAGGTATTGATGTGACGGGTGGGTTTCCTACTCGTGAGAATTCCCGCTCTCACCGGGTCACTTTCTCGAATCGTGGAGGTGTCACTCCCCGTGGAAGATTCAGTCTCCTCCTCAGCCAAAAGTTGTGATGGTCGCATCACCACCGCCACATTGCTCTGAGGTGCAATCTCCTCCATAGGACCAAATGAATTACTATGGTCCAAGCCATCGGATAACTCGAGGTCGAAGTCGGGCCGGAAACCCAGGTCACTCTCCAAGCTAAATGCTACGTCAGCCTGATTTATTTCGGCTAAGCAGACCTGGAGTCTCCCGCCCGACGTCGCCCCAGAACCGTCTTGGCTGGTTGATACTGCACCAGAGGTAAGTACCGTATGAGTATTAGAGGTCGAGCTGAGATTAGGGTTGGAATTGGGGATAGGAATTGGACTGGGGATAGGGCTTGGGTTAAGGTTAGGATTTTGAATGGGGCTTGGGTTAAGGTTAGGGTCAGGAGTCTGGTTTGGGTTAGGTCTTTGGTTAGGTTTAGGGCTTGGAGTGGGGTTAGGAATAGAACCAGGATCGGGATCGAGATTCAGGTTGGAATTGGGGATAGGACTTGGACTGGATAGGCTTGGGTTAAGGTTAGGATTTGGAATGGGCTTGGTTAAGGTTAGGGTCAGAATCTGGTTGGGTTAGTCTTTGGTTAGGTTTAGCTGTTGGTTAGGGTTAGGGTTAGTTTGGTTAGGTTGGTTAGGGTTGAGGTTAGGTGTTTGGGTTAGGTTGGGTTGTGGTTATGGGTTAGGGTTAGGGTTAGGTTAGGGTTGGTTGTAGGGTTTGGTTTGGGTTAGTTGGTTGTTGGTTAGGGTTTGGGTTGTTAGGTGGTGTGGGTGTGGTGGTTTTGTGGGTGGTGTGTTGGTGGTTTGAGTGGTGAGATACAAGGACTATAGTTTGATGGGTATTGGTTGTTTGGGTTGTTGTATTGTGGAGGAATGTGGTTAAAGTGAAGTTTTGGGTAAGGGAAGATAGAGATTAGGAGGGTTTGGGTTTATAAGGTGGGGTTGGGGTGAGAATGTGTTGTTGAGTTGTTTTTTGTTATGTGAATTGAGAAGGGAGTAGAGTATAAAGTAGGGTTTGTGGAGGATTGATATGTAAGGATTTTGGGTGGAATTTTTGTGGGGGGGGGGGGAGGGGTGAGAAGTTTAATTGGGTGATTGGTGTGAAGATATGGAGAGGAGAAGTAAAATAGGGGATAGGGGTGATTGTGTGAGAGATTAGGGTATAGGAAGTGGTTTGTGGTTTTGGGTGGGAAAAATGGTAGGATTGTTGTGGGGGGGGGGGGGGGAAAGTTGAATTAAAGTGGGGGGGGGGGGTTGAGGAAGTTTTGGGGATGTTATAGGGGATTAATGTTGAGTGGTATAAAGGGGGGGGTATGGGGGGGGATTGATTTGATTAAATTGATTGATTGATTAAATTGATTGATTAAATTGGATTGATTGATTGATTGATTAAATTGATTGATTGATTAAATTGATTGATTGATGGTGAATTGATGATTATTGATTGATTGATTAATTTGATTATTGATTAAATTGATTATTGATTAAGTTGATTTGTTTAATTTGATGATTAAATTGATTAATGAGGGAAAAATGGGTATGGTGGGGTGTGTTGGGGGTGGATGGATGAGGGATGGTGAGTTAGAGGTGGTTGGTTGTTGGGGGGTGATGGGGGGGTTTGGTATGGTGTGGGGTGTGTGATTG
>NC_137911.1:0-2500 GCF_963457725.1 Sprattus sprattus
GATGTAACTAGGGATGTAGCTGCACATGGCCAGTCCGCTGAAGGTGCACTGTTCTCGGACACATGTTCCTCAAATTCTGGTCCTCCTGGAGGATATAGAGGGGTCTAGAGGCTCATGGCATGTCCGCTGAAGGTGCAGTATTCTCGGAAACCTTTGAGCAGGGTCCTACCCCTCTGGAGGTCTGAAAACTCTGGATTGTTTCTAAGTCCATTTTGGTTAACCATGGGTAGGGTTTTGGTTAACCATGGGTACGAAAAAGTTGGGGGTGGTGGCGAGGGCTCCACAAAATACCCTTCCGACCGAAAACGGTCAGTCCGACGACCATGCACCTTTCTCGGACACCTTCTGAAAATCCCCCTAAGGCCTGGAGGATCACAGAAAGAGGTTTTGCCACCGGGTGACGGCGCAAAATCGAGAGCACCCTAAAAAAGTGGACTTAAATAAAAAAAGTTCCACGAGAGGTAACTCAGCCTCTGAGTGTCCGATTTTCAAGCGGTTTGAAGCGGACTGTTGACCACACTCTCCTCCCTCTCCTCTCCTATACCTTCTGACCGATTGGAAACCGTGACCCGCCAGGGGAGGCACCCTGTCTCACAGGTCCCACCTCCCCGCCACCGCGGTCAGCCTCCAGGCCGGGGACGCCGAGGGCTCTACGGATCTCTCTGTCACCGCGCCGAACCCCTCTCTAGCGAGACTCAGACGCCCCGTCTACCCGAGCCGTCCGAAGCAGGTGGCCGCGGCGGGAAAGGCGATGTTGGCTCCGGCTACTCACCGCCCCAACCCCCCGGTCTGCCTTGAAACGCTATCTCCAAGTCCTCCCGGTACCCTCTCGCTCAGAGTTGGTCCACACCTCTCTGCATGCACAACACTCCCACGGGGGTGGCGGCTTCCCTTCGGGGAGGTCACCGCTCTGCACCGGTTGTCTGCAGCTACCTGGTTGATCCTGCCAGTAACATATGCTTGTCTCAAAGATTAAGCCATGCAGGTCTAAGTGCACACGGCGTGACATTGAAACTGCGAATGGCTCATTAAATCAGTTATGGTTCCTTTGATCGCTCCCACCCGTACTTGGATAACTGTGGCAATTCCAGAGCTAATACATGCAAACGAGCGCTGACTGGTGTAAGGATGAAATGGCTCTTTGAAGTGGAAAATCACAGATGGCATTATTCTTCTGTTAATTAAGTCATTTGGTGGGACTGGGGGTTGTTTTATGGTGCCCTGTTTTGTTGGTGTTGTGTTGATCTTCCCAGCCCCCTGCAGAGACTCTTATCTCAGATCTCTGTTCCTGTTGGTCAAAACTAGGAACAGGACAATGAGGATGAGAGGGTCAAACTTAATGTGATATTAGAAAGTGATTTCTGCATGATGTTTGGACTCATTTTAATGGTCTCAATCTGAGTGGGAAAATGGTCTCAGTTCTACAGCTGTATATATTAAGGAAAACATAGGTAACAGAGACTTGATCCTTTTGGCCTCTGTGAGAGGGCGAAGATGCCCCTGAATAGAGGGGGAGGGAATTCCCTCCATTTGGTTGTTAATGTGTGAATCTCATCTTGAGAAACATCCTGTTAAGGGGGGTTATCATTAGGTTTAGATGCAGGACGAAAATGGGTATTTAAGGGTAAGACAGACAAAGCTCTTGGAGTCTTCTGTCTTCAGATCTCCCTCACACACGTGTGAGTATAGTCATTTCGCAGCAGCTAGGTATGTTCATGTTCTTTAAGTGTTTTTATGTTTCGTGTAGTATTTTAGACTAAGTATTCTTTAGGTTAGCTTTAGTTCTTCATTTTCATACTTGATTGGATGTACTGTAATTAAGTAACTTGTGCTTGTTATAATAAATTATTATATTCTGACCCACTTTGCCCTCTTAAGAAATTCTTAATCAGAGAAGTACTCTCAGGTATGTATGGTGTTTCCGCAGAAGTCGAACTAGAGGTGGCTCCAGACCCACAGTGGCCGTAAGCGTAAACCTGCGAGGCAACTGGCTATCCTCACCTGGGCTAGACATGTTCTACTGAACTGTTAGTGGTATTATATAGTGAGGGTTTACCGAACAGCATCTGCTCTAGATTGAATGGTTATACGGGATCGTACTTCAGTCAGGCACCCGTCCCTGGACCAGGTCAACTATCAAGCTGTAAGGTCCCGTAGCAGCAGTATAGGACCTCTGAGTTAGTTACCCAGAATAGTTACAGCCTGTGCCGTGGGTATGTCAATCAGCTGTGGCATTATCCTAAGCGACATTAGTCCGAGACAAAACCGATTATTAAAAAGTAAGGGAGGTTTTCATATTACAGACGATAGGTATACAATTAAATGAGTTGGAGATCAGCCTACCAAACCCGGTATTTATATGCATTCGAAATACGGAGCTAAGACTGAGCTCCTCAAAGAGTGGGGTCAGACTAGAAATGGAGTCAGATAAAGAGGTATTAAAAAGAGAGATGTTTTAATAAACTGTTACGTTTTCAGCAAATCAAAGCGAGAGAAGAAT
>NC_137911.1:7500-65000 GCF_963457725.1 Sprattus sprattus
GGAACAATGCTTTTCATGCCCAAATACCACAAAATAAACCTTAAGAGAGTCACTGTTACTTTACCTTAAGAGAGTCACTGTTACTGTTACCAAAGTGCCTCAAATGTCCCAAGCATTTCTCATAAGCTTGTAAAGGTGAAAAAGGAGTAATTATGACTCTCTTATGGTGGATAATGGAATAATGGAATAATGACTCTCAGAAAACCAGTGAGAAGGTGAAAAATTAGTAATAATGAGTTTTAAGATGGAGCGCTTCTGCCATCCTGTGGTGATAAAAGTGATTGCAGTTTGAGATGTGTTCCCAATTGTCCTAACCCAAATCCCCTACCCAAATTTCCCAAAAGCCCCCCAAATGTCCCAAACATTTCTCATAAGCTTTTACCTCTCCACCCTTGGAAATTAGATTTTTGATTTAAGGTTTTTTCATGAGGCAATATCCGATTGCCTCGATATCGGACTATGTCGCATAGCGCCTAAGGTCGGACTAGCCTGCGTTGGTTTCGTTTTGGCCACAGGTTCCCTGACGGAGTTAGCCATAGGAAGGTTCCTGCGTCTCGCCGTTCGAACCGGTGTTCCCTGGACAAAAGACGCAACGTCCCTGCATATATGGAAGAGACTAGTAGTTACTTTAC
Source organism: Sprattus sprattus (assembly GCF_963457725.1). Lineage (NCBI taxonomy): Eukaryota > Metazoa > Chordata > Actinopteri > Clupeiformes > Clupeidae > Sprattus > Sprattus sprattus. The sequence continues at coordinate 8,133 of NC_137911.1, forward strand.
CTTAAGAGAGTCACTGTTACTTTCCTTGGTTTTTATTCTTCTCAAATGTCAGTTATGTTCTCAAATATCCCAAAAAGTTGGGGGTGGTGGCGAGGGCTCCATGACCCTTCCAAGCCAAAACAGTCAGCCCGACGACCATGCACCATTCTCGGGCACCCATATGTCCCAAGAGTGACTCAAATGTCCCATGTTCCCAGGTTGTACCTTTCCCTTCCCTCGGTCCAGCAATAACGTACAAGGTTGAACATGGTCTCGTTGGAAAGGAAATGATTGAATTAGGGTAGCGGCATAAGAATTGTGACCGCTCTACCCTCCATTCTAGATTTATGAGTCCATAAAATGTGACCTCTGGCATTAAAGTATCTCTGCAAGGCAAGGACGCACAAACTACATTAGGCACAAACAACATTAGGCTCGTTGGAAAGGCCATGGTCACTTTAGTGGGGGTACATAGTGGTTGCATCCCTGTGTGACCCTCATGGCCAAAGTAATATATGAAAAACCTTAGAACCCTTCAGGCCAAAAAGTTTAAATCATTGTATCTCTTTGCTCGAAGCACATAGCATCTTTAGGGTGGGTTCATTCGAAAGCCCATCCCTAAATTAAGGGGAGGGGTGGGGTTTCAGGTTCATCAATACTTTCATTAATCAAAAATTTAGGTTTTGTATTTATAGTTCTCAAATGTCATTTATGTTCCCAAACGTCCTAACCCAAATGTCACGAAAGTGCCTCAAATGTCAATTATGTTCCCAATTGTCCTAACCCAACTGTCCCTAGGGTACCGGTACATGTACAAGTACATTATTGACAATACCGTACTGACTCGAGTACCTTATTGCTTTAATAACACGGTTGCCAGCAACATTATACATATTAAGTACAACTAAATTATAAATAGTAAGCTGCCTTTCAGCACAAAAAAGTTTTAGCCTCCAAATAATAAATTATTGAATGTGGAGGAGGATCCAGTGTGGGTGATTCGTAGGGAATATAGAATTACTTGTGTTCATAGAGAGTCAGGCTTATTCTGATACAAGGGGAGCTATTCAGTAACCTGGGAATCGAAGCGGGTATCGAACCGGTGGCTTTCAGGTGATATTGTATATCTTGCACTTAACGGGTTTTGAACCGGTGCTTCTCACGTTCGTAGTGCTGTGCCCTACCCGCTATGCTACCGTGATGGTACAGGTTCCAAGCATTTCTCACAACATTTTCGTCCCCCTATTCCCTTGGAATTTTTTGCGACCAAGATTTTTGATTTAAGCTTTTTTCATGAGGCAATGTCCGATTGTCTCGAGATCGGACTATGTCGCAAAGCAGGCAAGGCTTGTTCCCAAACGTCCTAACCCAAATGTCCCGAAAGTGCCTCAAATGTTAGTTATGTTCCCAATTGTCCTAACCCAACTGTCTCTACCCAAATGTCCCAATGGGGATCGAACCGGCAACCCTCCGGTTACCAGCCCTAAACCCTAACCAGTAGGCCACGGCTGCCCCACAGAAAGAACTCCCAACCCGGCCGGTTAAACCAGCAAAATATAAACCTTAAGAGATTCACTGTTACTTTACCTTAAGAGAGTCACTGTTACTGTGGTTTTTATTCTTCTCAAATGTCAGTTATGTTCTCAATTGTCCCAAAAAGTTGGGGGTAGTGGCGCGAGCTCCATGGTAGACCCCCCCGAGCCAAAATAGTCAGTCCGACGAACATGCACTATTCTCGGAAACCCCAATGTCCCAAAAGTGCCTCAGATGTCAGTTATGTTCCCAATTGTCCCTACCCAAACGTCCCTTTTTAACCATATAAAAACCAGCAAAAAGCTGAAAAATTAGTAATTTTCTCATTTTTCCTTCTGGTCAGGGATCGAACCGGACACCCTCCGGTTACCAGCCCCAGCTGCCGACTACACGACCGGCTAATTTTTTTTGGACCTGAAAAGATTCTGAAAAGATTTGGCCAATCACGCTCACACCAGTTTGCAGAGTTGAGAACAATTGACCAATCACGGCAGAAATCCTGCAGAGCAACGTCAGGAGAAATGCTGGAGGGGCGAGCATTTCTCTACGTGCAGGTAATTCAAAGAGTGAAGTTAAACTACGGGCAATCAACCGAGGCAGATTATCTTGACCTGCTGAGTATTAACACATTTAACACACTGCTGTTAGATACTGAACCAATTTAACCTCTAATGTTTAGCTAGCTTTCAACCTTACAAACACTCTTGGTTATCCGACTGGAATTTCGCTATAAACACTCTGTTATCGGACTGGAATTTTGTTAGTTCTCATCAGCGTTTCCATTGCTAATGTTAATTGTTAGTGTTGTATGATATAACTTAAGTTATAATTCATTTCACCCGTTGTTTTATGTTGTCGTATCCATGTATTTAGCCATCTACCTACTTTAAAAACACTACCTTATGACTGGAAGTTCGCTATATTATGGGGGCTTATGAGGGCTATGAATGAGAATGAGAATGTTTGGACTGTGAATCAGTATTTTCTTCATGATCGTTTAAATTCAGATGTATAAAATAATGTATTGGGAGGTAGTCATATGAATACAGGCTCTTTTACAAATGTTTAGGTTTCTACAATCACTGTTGTTTTATGTTGTCGTATCGATGTATTTAGCCATATAGCTAAGTTACAAACACTCCCTTATCTTACTGGAAGTAAGCTATGTTAAGGAGGCTTTTAGCTACGAGTGCTATGAATGAATGAGAATGTTTGGACTGTGAATCAGTATTTTCTACACGATCGTTTAAATTCAGATGTACAAACGAATTTATTGGGAGGTAGTCATATGAATACAGTCTCTTTTACACATGTTTAGGTAGCTACTCTCACTGTTGATGTCATGGAATTTCACTCGTTCTCATCAGCAAATCCTTTGCTTATGTTATCTGTTAGTAATATGTAGTGTGGTTAATTCATGAGCTGTGTTTCAAACATGGACAAAGTATAGCCTATGTGGCTTTTGCCACCACTGTGTTTTTCATAGGGTTATTCATATAACAAGGTAGATGGTCTGCTCTTCATGTTCCTGCATTTATGCTATTGTCATGCATTAAAAACAATGTGCATGCATATGTCACCAAAGGCAACATCTTTAAAGTCACACGAGGAGATGGCAGACACAGAGTGGATTGTCATTGGCAGGAAGGTAACACACCTACCAAGTTTATTTGGAGTTGCTGTTGCCTCCTGCCTCTTTAGTTCATATGAAGGGAACTAATTGAATGTGTGTGTGTCTGTGTTTACAGGTGTCAAACCCCCGTATCGGGGTGGAGTCGTTGCTGCTGACAGTCTCTGTAAAGCATCAGCCCAGCAGAAGGCAGGGAGAGCCAGAGGCTGTCCGGGAAGTGCTTCAGACTCTAGACAGAGAAGGCCTACAAGACATAGATGCAAGTATAACATGCACACACGCTCAGACACACGCATGCACATATACAGGCCAGGATGCACAGACACACACAAGCGGGCACGCACAGACATATGCAGGTGGGCAGACACGCACGCACAAACAGATGCGCACAGGCACCGAGCACACGCAGATACACACCCACACCCAGGTGTACGCATTCAGGCAGGCTTGCAGGCCCGCCGCGCAGACACAGGCAGGCACGCCGCGTAGGCACAGGCAGGAGAGCCACACAGACACAGGCAGGCAGACACGCACGCTGCGCAGTCACAGGCAGGCAGGCACATGCAGGCCAGGACGCACAGACACCCACCACCGGGCATGCACAGACAGATGCAGGTAGGCAGACACGCACGCACAAACAGACGCACACAGGCACCGAACACACACAGATACACACCCAGGTGTATGCATGCAGGCAGGCTTGCAGGCACGCCGCGCAGGCACAGGCAGGCACGCCACGCAGGCACGCCGCGGAGGTAAAGGCAGGAGAGCCACGCAGACACAGGCAGGCACGCCGTGGAGGTAAAGGCAGGAGAGCCACGCAGACACAAGCAGGCACCCACGCATGCCGCACAGTCACAGGAAGACAGGCACATGCAGGAACGACACACAGACGCACACAAGCACAGAGGCAGGTACACACGCACACCTCAACTCTCTACACAAAGACAGAGATGCAGGTAGAACACATGCACACACACACACTCACACACTGCTCAACACTCTCCAGCTGCCAGGCAAAAGGGAGGTTCTTACTTCCACCACACTGGTCATTTGGTTTGTCACTGGTTCTCCCAACTGAATGGCATGTGGGCTGCTCTAAGTGTTTGTTTGTTTGTATTGTGTCCCTTTGTAGTTGGAAATTCCTCGTGGGGGGAGAGCTGCGCATCATCGTAGTGCTATTGGGGAGCGTTCCTGGTGGACGGGTCAGCGCAGATCCATCTCCATGCTTGAAAGTGACAAAGCGGGTCCCTGCCACACTGGCCGGTAGCAACTTGCTGTGTGGATTGTATACTGGATTTGGCTAACTCCTCTTTGGTGTGGGACACTATTGCTGTGTTTTTTTTTCTGTGGATTTTATATGTGGGGCGTGGTTTTAGTATTGCAAACTGATAATACCTTTTGGGGGGAAGGCGGTATCATGCTTTTGTGTGGACATTGTGTGGATGCTTTTATGTTATACATGGTTGGCTATTAGTGGTGTTTATGCCTATCGCCTAGTGGGGTTCTATGTACGGTGGCTCTGTGCCTACAGTCTTGTATCCAGTCTCCTTGTGGCAAATACACATTTGTATAACCATTTCTGATTCTGAGTGTTGTCTGTGACCTGAGTGTTGCTGTACAAGGGGGTTTTTCAATGACAATGTGTGTTACAACAGCACACAGATTACAATAATAACAGTTATGATAATAATAATAATGATGATGATGAAAAATAATATACAGGGATGATGCCAAGGACAACATTAATAAAAGTAACATTGCATGTTATTAACTAGTCAATAAAAATGATATACACTGAATTATGGAAAGATCTGCATGTGATGATCCCTTGGCAGTGGACATTCTGGTTCTTCAGGTACAGGTATGTGTTAGGTTAGCGGGATCGGGATGCGAACCCAGGTCGCTGGCGTGGTAACCAGTGACTAACCCAGTAGGCTAGTGAGGACCCAGACGCAGAGATAAACTCAAAACTTTGGTTTATTAGTTTTTCGTCAAACAGTCAATAATAAGAAGGGAAGACGTCGACAGCAAAAATGAGAAGTGGAATACAAAGCACAGAAGATCTCCAACAGGGAATAATCCAAACGCAAAAGTAGTTTCCAAAAGGTAGTAATCCAATGCACAAAAGAACAGTCAGAATGGCAAAAAAAGGCCTAACAAAGGAAGCTAACGAAAATGTAGCTCTAGCTCACCCACGGGAGAAAAAGAATAAAGAGTTCCAGAGACCGCTGTTAGAGAGACAGCGAAACGTGGCGAGAACCACGCAAAACCCTGCACAGGAGAATTCTCACTTGGGAGTAGTGTTCACACGGGACAGGAGTGTCTGGGCAAACGTCGCGATGACATGACAAGCTAATACAGGGTTTTTATACTCTAGCTACAAGGGTAATTGATTGATAACAATAATATAAATCAGGTGTGGCACAGGAGGACAAAGGAAAATAATAAAACAAGTTTTTAGGCCACTAGATGTCGCCAATGACAAAAGCCGTGACGACAGAAGTTCAAAGTCATGACAGTATGTGGGAGAAGAAATAAATAATTATTACACATAAAGAACACAAATGTATTTGTATGAGACAATTGTTTAAATTTAGATAGAAATATAGTGGGGTTGTTGAGTTATGTGTTCTCATTAATAGTTTTTTATGTTGCTGATTTGTGTCCTATTGTGTCAATTATACTAATTTTATGTGTTCTGTAAGTTATGGGAAATGCACTTATGGAGCTCTTAATTTGATATAAATATCCGCGGAGAGGATGTGAAAAAAACGGAACTCATAATTCCCAAATCGTAGGTTCGTATCCCATCTGCAGACAAAACCAGTTGTGGGTCCAAATATTGTTAAAGCAGTTAGAAATGCATTTCTCAGATAGGTATGGATGCAGAAACACCCACATTTTCTTCCTCCTTCCTCCTCTCTTCTTTTCTCCTCTCTTTTCTCCCTTTTTCCCTCTTCCCCCTCTTTTTTTGAACCCTAACCAGTAGGCCACGGTTGCCTCTGACAGAAAAGGAGGAGAAATCTGTCATCTCTTCCTGTGCTACCACTGCAGCTCTCATAGCACTAGGAATTCAGCCATTTACATCAGCACTCAGCTTGCATTTACACCTAAAGACAACACACACACACACACAGGCACACAGACACACACACAGGCACACAGACACACAGACACACACACAGGCACACAGACACACACACACAACTCTCTCTCTTTCACACACACACCGAGAAAGTTTCAAGGCACCCTCAAATTCCTCAAATTCCTCTGTTGACTGCTTCAAGAGTCCCCCTGAAGCAAAGCCTGAACCCGCCTCTCAGAATCTCTCCCCAGTATATAAGCCTGACCTACTCTGTCGCCATTTTGTGGGAGAAAGAGCTGGAGAGTGGAGCAGCAAGATTCTTAAAGACAAATTTCAGAGACATTTCTTTCAAGATTGCAGTGAGTTTTCAAGACGGTGAGTGTTCTGTTATTACAAGTATGTTTAGCTATTGAGTTGTAACTATTAGTTAGATGGTTAGTGGCTGGAAAAGCTGTGTGGCAGTCAGCCAGGGGGGAGGTGGGAGGGGAGCTGTGTGTGTGTGTGTTTGTGTGTGTGTGTGTGTGTGTGTGTGTGTGTGTGTGTGTGTGTGTGTGTGTGTGTGTGTGTGTGTGTGTGTGTGTGTGTGTGTGTGTGTGTGTGTGTGTGTGTGTGTGTGTGTGTCATATTATCTAAGATTTTTACCATTACCAGAATGTTTTTTGTGTTGTTTAGATATGACTCTGCGAGTGTGCTGCGAGTCCTGCAAAATCCTTCTAAAACAAAGAAAATCTCTTCAGGACAAACTGGAAAGTTCCAGGAGAAACAACAGAAACCGGGTCCTACCCAGAAGAATGCGCGTAGTGGAGGAGGCAGGTTCCAGCTGCAGTTAACCCCCAAATCCCTAATGTGCACGCGCACACACACACACACACACACACACACACATACACACAGACACAGACACAGACACACATAGACACACACACACACACACACACACACACACACACACACACACACACACAACGTTCGCCGTGTGTGGTTATGTTTGGAATTGTTTGTGTTTGTTTGTGTGTTGTATTTGCTATTTTTTAATATATCTAAATAAAACAAAGTTTGAAGGTATTTTTCTGTGTTTGAATCTTAATTTTGCTGAGTGTCACACACCAGCAGCGATGACTGCTCTGTGTCTTGTTTTAAGTCACAGAGAGCCCACATGGCTAACTTATGTACCAGAGTAGGCCCCATATGCCTGCCGTCTATTAAAGGTCACTGAGGGTCAAACACACAAAGGGAGAGCACCAGTATGGACTTAGGCAAAAAAACTGAATTTTTTTCAGTTATTATTCTCAAATGTCCCTTTTGTATTCTGAATGTCAGTTATGTTCCCAATTGCCTGAAAAATGAGTAACAGTGACTCTCTTATGATGGACCAGCAAAAAAAAAATGTCCTTCTGGTTGGGGATCGAACCAGCCACCTTCTGGTTAACAGCCCCAGCTGCCGACTACACGACCGGCTAATTTTTTTTAGACCTGAAAAGATTCTGAAAAGATTTGGCCAATCACGTTCGCACCAGTTTGCAGAGTTGATAACAATTGACCAATCACGGCAGAAATCCTGGAGAGCGCCGTCGGGCAGCACGCACGGCAGAAATGCTGGAGCGCGACGTCAGGCGACGTCACTTAGCTGACGCTGGACCTGGATGGGGGGGCGGGCAAATGGAAAATGCAAACCTCTGGATAGCTCAAATAGCCAGAAGATGCGTCCGTAATTCAAACAACTTCAAGGAAGCAAGCCTCCCTCTAAAGCTGTTTCAAGTTAAATAAACCGAGGAAATTTGTCGACATGGTGAGTATTTACACATTAACTACACTGCTGAATGGGATAATTGTTTTGTGTATATCTAGCTTTCTACCTTTAAAACGCTATAATTTATCTGACTAAAATGTCGCTATATTTTAGAGATGTTGCTTTTGGCGACATAGATGCATACAATTATTTTTTAAATGCATGACAATAACATAAATCGTATACCTGCAGATCGTATTTACTTTAATTATTGAAGTCATTTCCCCTTGGTTTAGCTAGCTTTTTACCTAAGCTGCTTTCTCTGACTGCAATTTCGCTTTCGCTCATGCCTTTGGTCTGCTAATATAATCTGTTAGTCTTGTACGATATAACTTGAAGTATTGAAGTATTGAAGTAATTATTCCTGTTGTTGTCATTTCGATTTATTTAGCTATATAGCTATCTTATAATCACTCTGTTATCTGTACTGGAATTACGCTAGTCCTCGTCAAATAACGTTAACTATATTAAGGGTGCTTTTACGTGGACTATGAATGAATGATAACGAAATGTTTTGACTGTGAATAAGAGTATTTTATGCACAATCGCTTAAATTCAGATGTATAAACGAAATATTGAGAGGTTGTACAGGTAATGGCAGGAAAGGGAGACAGTGGTGAGGAGGGGGGTTCACCTGTGTGGAGAATAGGGCTAATACTATTACAGGGAAGATGGTCTGCTCTTCATGGATTTATGTTATTTTCATTCATTAAAAACAATGTGCAATTACTATGTCACCAAAGGCAAAATCTGTGAAGTCACACAAGGCAATGTCAGAATCAGAATGGTTGGCACGTTTGAGAAAGTTTGCCAGCACTGGATCCTGGCCTGCCGGGGGGGGGGGGGGGAACAAGCCAGCACCAAGGCAGAAGAAGTGGTATGAGCTGTATCAAAGGGTATGACTATATACATGGCACAGTATAATGTATTTATTGTTATTAAGTCATTATAACATGTATTAAATAGGATAAAAGGCAATGTTCCCACAAGGAAATCCAAATGTAAAAAGCAAATCAGTTACATCATATCTCTGTGACTACACATACGAAAATGAAAACTCAAACAATTGTATAACTTTTATTTCTAGATTGAAAAATGTCCAATGCAGACACAAGGACAGAGGTCTTTGTTTGGTCTAGTAAGGGCGTGTGTTTGTGGATTCCACACTCACTGTGTTTGTGGATTAACACTGGTCAATTCAAGACTCAAAAAGTGTGTGTGTGTGTGTGTATCAATATGCAAACTAATTTGTGATGTCTCTACAGCCAACTGGAGCAAGTACTGCCTCTGGGCCTGCAGGGCCGCAGACGGCAGCAGCCAGGCAAAGTCCTACTGGGCCTGCAGGGCAGCATTCGGCAGCAGTGGGTCCGGTTCAAGGCACTGCAGGGCCGCAGACGGCAGCAGCCAGGCAAAGTCCTACTGGGCCTGCAGGGCAGCAGTCGGCAGCAGTGGGTCCGGTTCAAGGCACTGCAGGGCCGCAGACGGCAGCAGCCAGGCAAAGTCCTACTGGGCCTGCAGGGCAGCAGTCGGCAGCAGTGGGTCCGGTTCAAGGCACTGCAGGGCAGCAGACGGCAGCAGCCAGGCAAAGTCCTACTGGGCCTGCAGGGCAGCAGTCGGCAGCAGTGGGTCCGGTTCAAGGCACTGCAGGGCAGCAGACAGCAGCAGCCAGTCAAAGTCCTGGCCAAAGGGCCTTAGGTTCATTGCTGGTGTCTGTGGGCCGTAAGCACCCACCCCCACATATTTTAATGGTATTTGGCCTCATAAATTGACCATAAATATTTTACATTTTGTTCACTGAATGATAATTTGTCAATATAGTTCTCTCACGACACAGGCGTTTGCCTTGTTGCTTTTCAGTTGAACAAGTCAAGATTTGGTGGTGCTCATGTTTCTGCGGCCAGGCCAAATCTAAGCCTAGCTAGAAAACCAACCCAGGTAAATAGATTGACCCAGTTTGAATAGAGACTGATTGATTGAACCTACACATGATGTAGTGTAGTGTATTGTATTCATTGTTATGTATGCTCTTATTTTACAGAGCCAAGTCACCATCCCCACCGAAAGCAGTACCACTTCTCCAGCCAGCACTGCTGTCTCAGTGAGTAATTATTCAATTACAGTCACTTTTCAAATACAGTTCAAGTATTTGTATTTCTACACACAAAGATTATTAAAGAGTATTCAATCAGTTATAAACGGCAACTGTTTGTGCTGAACTCCTGGTCTGGTTCAGAGTGTAAGTGTGTAACGGGGAGGGGGTCGGTCTGGGAGGTCAGGTTCATGGTGTGAAGTGGGGAGGGGGTCAGGTTCAAGGTTAAGGATGTGAAGTGGGGAGGGGGTCTGGGGTCTGCCTTTGTATGGAAGGTGTGAAAGGCTGCAGACAGGCTGACATCGTTACTGAACTCTGCCTCTGGTTCAAAGACTTTAGCACCACATTATGTAAATTTGATACATTCTTGTGAAGTCAATTTCTTGACATTCTTTTACAGGCTCCTGTTCCTCAGACAGATGCTCAAGCTTCTGTTCCAAGTCCAATAGCAGTGTGTGCCACTGTGTCTGTAAGTCATTAAGCATTTCATTTACTTAATGTAATACTACAGAGAGCATCAGGAGTGTCTTTCACCAGTATAGTATGTCTTATATAATATAAAAAAATAATAATTGTCTTACACATTGTTTACAAAGACTGCAGACTCTGGGACTGGGACAGCTCATCCTCTTCCTCGTTTGTGGTCAGAGGGCCTCCCACCTGAAGACCACAAATGGATTCTGAAGAGCCTATTTAAGGTGGGGCCCAAAGGAAAACTAGAACTGCAAGACAACCTGCAGCTCTGGTACAATCCACCACAGCCAGCCAATCTGTACCACCAGGCTCCTGTTCCAGACCGCTTTTTTGCTCACTCCCTTCTTGTCTGGATGCCCTACAAGTTGTGGAAATTCAAGTTGGTCTGTCCGAACCCTGCCTGTGGGCATCATCAACTCACAGGATCAGGCCTGAGCAAGAGGGCACGGCGGGTCCTGGACTTGGACCGGATCTACCTGATGGTGACAGAGTCTCTAATATGCACCAAATGCAAATGTACCCATCTGTCCTCAAGCCAGGCTGTCCTTACGCAACTGGACTTGGCTCACAGAGGAGAATTCAGCATTATCCTCACCAAAAAGTGAGTAATGTTTCTTGTCTCTCTTGCCTTGTCAAATAGAAATATGTAAAGCATTCTCACTAATACATATCTGTTTATGACCCAGGTTTGCATGTGACATCCGAGTCATCCGGCTGCTGCGGGAGAGAGGCCAGGGTAAAAGCCCAACACGGGTTTTAAAACAGCTGAGGGAGAGCCACACAGAGGAGTGGCTTCAACGTGTAGCGAGGTTCACCGCCGATTGTAAGGACTTCCTCCGGCGTCCAGGACTGTTGCCAGTCACATTCTCTAAGCCTCCGGAGCCTGCTGTGGTGCCGAGCTGTAAGTGGCTCCTGTCCGTTTACAGCCAGGAAATTTTGACAAGGCTGGAGGACATCCAGGCCCGATTGACATCGACCCACGGCACCATTCTAAAAATGGATTCAACAAAAAAGGTTAGGGGACCTTAATTTCTTTAAAATAGGCCACTGAAATGAACTACTGCCTGTATTTCAGAATTTCGGAATTCTGCTCACAGTGGGCCTATACATTTTATGTGTTTCAGATCACCAAAAAGCTAGCCGGAACAGCCAAGGGCACAGGACTCTGGCTCACCTCTGTGGGAAATGAGTATGGTCAGATACTCATGAGTGTGATGACCGCTCAGGAGGGAGCTGGCCTTGACCTCATGGCAGCAGGCCTGGTGAGGAGATACCAGCAGGCTGGTGTGGCTTCCCCAGTTGCATTATATGTGGACTGTGGCTGCTGTGTTGAGGCAGGGCAGACCAAGCTGAAGGCCAGATTCAGCGGCTGGCCAGACCTTATTGTAAGGCTGGATATCTGGCACTACATGCGTCGAATTGCCCTGGGATGCACAACAGATGCTCATCAGTTGTTCCCTATTTTTATGTCACGCCTATCAGCGTGCATATTTGAGTGGGATGCAGCTGATTTAGCTCTGTTGCGCAAAGCAAAAACCCTGCAGCTTCAATCACATGGCTTGGTGTACAGTGACATCAACACGCATCTGACCAGGGACGAGCTGACTCTCCATTGCCGGCGGAGGACCCGTGGTGAGGAGACCACCACTCGGATGCTGGAGGAGCTGCTGCAGATGCTCATGGGTACCACTGGCAGGGACACCCTTGGAGTTCCCTTGCTTGATCAGGAAAGGATGGAGCGCATCTGGAGTGTCCAGAGAAGGCATGTCAAGTGCATCCAGGACCCACCAGGTGTCGCTCTATACATCAAAACAAGGGAGCTTACAAAGGGAGGTTTACAGATTCCTGTGTACAGATGTGCCAGAGGCTCCACATCTCTAGTCATTCCATCTCCATCTAAACCGCTTCATACCAGGTTTGTGGCTGTCACATGTAGGCTCATGTGTATAATTTGTACAGTGCAAGAATATTTCATAATTTATTATTTAATGTTTTTTCCAGGAACAAGTGCCAACAGTCTGAACTTTCAGATTTATCTCCTGGAAGGACTGCTTAGGTGGAACCAGGACCGTGCGGGTGCGGCTCTGGCTACTGGACCATCACCTTTGTGCAGCTACTCAGGTGAACTGCTTCACTGTGTGAACAGAGATTATGAATCGCTGTTCGGCAGTAAGCTGGTACCAGAGTTCAGTCCGCCCTCACGTTACACTGGTAAGCTTTTATTAATACATTGGTAATTGAAATCGGTTTTACAATATTTTATTAACTGTTCATTAAAGTTCCTCACCTGGTATTGATTAAACCCCTAAATCCACTTAACCTCTTTTGTTTCAGGAGAGCTCATAGGGATGCAGTACCTGTTCAGGCAGACTTGTCAGGCTCTACAGGACATGCAGGGGCGGTTCTAGCAAATTGGAGGCCCTGGGCAAAGAAAAATGTTGAGGGCCCCCCCCCTCCAAAAAAAAAAAATCGTTTTAATGTTATGTGGAACTGACATTTATTGTGAGTATATTACTTGAACAATTAAACAGTTGTAAATTATTTTAATTATGAGGTTTTGAGTGCAGCATTTTAGTAGTGTAACTTTTTTATTTCTTAATCAAAACAATGTTACTTGTTACATTTGATTAATGCTTTATAGTTCTGTTTCTGAATGTTTTCAACTGAAACTTCCAAATTTGTACAGGTCCTGTTTTAACCATTTCAATTCTCTCTCTATCTGTTAATTTATCACGCAATAGGGGTCTTCACTAATCACTGTATCTCCACCATTGATGTACTCACATTGTTGACATCACCGCTGTCGTTATCAGCCAGCTGTGCTTGAGCTGTGTTCATGACCATGGCAGTATCATGCGTGTCGTCGTCAGTGCGGGTGTGTCAGTGTCTCGGATATGGGCAGCTGTGGTACATGATGGCTCACCGTTTGTAGAAGCAAAGCAGGCAGAGCTAATTGGTGTCACTACAAGCTGTTTGTCTGCTGCTGCTGCTAGCAATCGCTAAACTTGGTTTAGCCGCACTTGAAACATTATCAGATGAACTCGACACATTATCAGATATTTCTTCCACTTCCACGGACGAATTCCTTGATAGGAAATGGTGTGTTACCTTAGGTAATTTCTCCCTGAACTTCTCATCCTGCCCTTGCCTCTTTCTTTTCTCGCTGCCACCTAAAAGACGTTTCACGCTTAACTTTTCGACCACACACGTCACCACACGAAAAATTGTCAGTGACAGAAAACTCACGTGACCTGGAATAATTTGTTCCATGATGGAAGTAAGATACATTTTAAGCTGATACTGAAAAGAAAATAATCGTTTTTCATGCTTATTATGAATTGTCATTATTTTGCAATTTGTCAAGTGATTTATTTTAATTAGCAAAAAAAAAGAAAAATCGGAAATACAACGAGGCCCCCCTGGTGGCCGAGGCCCTGGGCAACTGCCCGGTTTGCCCGTTCGTCCGGTCCGCCCCTGAGGACATGCACCCTGATTCCGAGGAGACGGCCCATTTAATTGAGGAGCACGATGTGGTGGAAAACTTGGAGGATGACGAGGGCTTTGCTGACATTTCAGATGACCCCACAGTGCTGGACATCGAGGCCCTTCAGGATTCAGCGAACTCTCCGAATCCTGGTCCTCCAACGGGTACATCTGGTCTTGCCAGTCTGGCCCTCAGCATCTCCAGCATGCAAAGCACCACATCTCCTGTGGCTCCTGTGACATCCACTGTGTGTTACACCACAGCTCCCAGCACACCCACCCTCACCCTGGCTCCCAGCACACCCACCCTCACCCTGGCTCCCAGCACACCCACCCTCACCCTGGCTCCCAGCACACCCACCCTCACCCTGGCTCCCGGCACACCCACCCTCACCCTGGCTCCCAGCACACCCACCCTCAATCTGGCTCCTGACACATCCACCCTCACTCTGGCTCCAGACACATCCACACCAGTTCCAGGCACATCTGGAATGGCCTCCAGTTCAGCCACTCTAGCCTCGAGTTCATCCTCTCAGGCTGATAGTGACTCAGAAGCTGAGGTAAGCATCAGTGTGATCATTTTAGAATACGTAAGCTTATAAATACGAGCCATACTCTTCACTATCATTGAGTACACGTTTGCACATGTTTTATTAAATCCACTGCTGCAATAAAGTGTCATTAAAGGTCAGTGCCATTTTTTTTGTCATTTGCATAGGCTGTTGATGACCAAGATGTGCCTGGATACCAGCATGTGGACAGGCTTGCTGAGTACCTGGTGGGGCTACGGGAGCAGACCTCTCTGTTTCTCAGCAACCACCAAGCCAGCAGATTAATTACACTGTGGGAGAGCCTGGATGACCGTGACAAGCAGCGACTGTTTGAAACAGATTATGGGAAAAAGCAACATGCAACATGGGAAAACCTGTTGCCAGCCATTGCATTGTTAACATGGATAAAGTAAAACCATGTTCCAGTGACTGCATTGGAATATCCAGCGCCTGCATCCAAAGCCAGGTACAAGTGAGGAACAACACTCAAGCCTCCGTACAGTATGGAGTAGTGAATCTATTCAATAAGAGAAAGTGAAAGGCTGGAATGCTGGTTGGGCATGTTAGGGGGTTAGAGGCAGTGGCGGACCTACCATTAAGGCGAACTAGGCAACTGCCTTAGGCCCTCACCCAGCAGAAAGCCCACGATAAATTGCCCACCCAGGCACTGATGGGACGGCCTAAGTCCATAACCAACCGGCCCTCCCGCAGATATCGTCGGTTGCGACAGTTTTCCTTGCTTAAGGCGAGACACGGCAGGCAAAAACATCGTTTTTTCAGCAGTGGTCAATTTTGAGATTTTGAGCTAGTTCACTCCCTAAACATGTAATCTTTCATACTAGCATAAAGAAAATATCCTAATTATACATTACTGTGTATATTTATTCACATTTTGTCTGTTCGCGGCGTCAGCATTCTCATAGGTTTCCAGGAAAGTTAGCAGTCTAACGTAACGTGCAGTATGTCGGCTTTCTGATGCTTGACATGTTTGGTACCGTTGGAAAGCGCTATAGCTCTCACACAACGTTATCTAATCCAAATAAGGACATTTCCTTTCCAGCAGTAGCCAATGATGTTAGCAAAAACGGGGGTTTAAACATAAGGACGCAATTTCATTGGTTTGCGGTGGTTTCTGATAACGTGATTCGCTCAGACGCATCACGTGGTATGGCTTGACACTTCCTGAATCTTTAAATGCGATTTTCTCAAAATGAGTTTTTTGTCATTCTCCGGTAGATACTTCTCAGCCTATGTAGCACCTATGTACACCAAACTTTCCAGTTATACACTTCGCAGTCTTCTGAAGATATTTACAGAAGGATTTGTTAATTAATCATTCCTGGCCTGATTTATGTGACATTTTGATAAAAAAAAGGTGGCTAAAATCGTTTTTTTAAGGCTATAGTCAGTATATTTTGATTTTCTAGGCAATGAAAGCAGATATCCTGAAATCCCTCTGTAAATTTGTTTGCATCTTGTATGTTAACAAAATGAAAATTAAAAAAATCACCTGGCTTTATCGTATGTCCAGATATATCTACCGGAAATATATGCAAATTTTAGCATATTTAATTAGATAAGGCCTAATTTGCATAATCAAACATAGTAATTACAGAAACTTGTAATACATTTTTTGTTCATACATGTGTGAGTAATCAACTGAGGAAGTTTTATGGTGATATCTATTATTTAAAAAAAATACCCTATTCACCTGTAGTGTCTCGCCTTAAGCGAATACATTAAATACCTGTCATGATAACCAACGGGATTCACTGTCTGCTATTTATACTACTCCTAGTGACCTGTATTCACACTCATGGTTACTATTGTCTTACTATTTTCTAATCTCCTCCGTCAGTCTTACTATGTTTATTTGTTATTAAATGTTAATCACTCTAGCCTAATACTTGCATGTCTCGCTCGTAGACACCTTTAACACCCCTACACACACACACACACACACACACACATAATCACACACCCAGCATGCAACACTACCATTACCACTGATGTTTACACCCCATCGTATGTTCTGTTCTGTTCATTTCTACAACAAAGTTCAAACCAGTGGCGCGATTGTGGCGACAAACTGCTTTCAGGAAAAGGAGATTTTTTTCTCTCTCGGCGTACTAATTAAGATAAATTGACAACAAAACAATTAGGACTTCCTACACCAAATGTATCGATTCAACAGGTTTCTATAAAGGGTGGAACCCTACATCCAAGAATTGGAACGAAAGAAAATCATGGCTAGCACGCTGTGAAGTGGCTAACGCGGTCTGTATTTCTTTATTTGTAGGCTACCGCTGTCACTTTTCATAGGTTGTACAGTGTGAATGTTCGCTTTTTGCCCTAACACTGAGTTATTTTCTTTGTGAAGACTTAGTTAGCTTTTGTAAGCCAATTCTTTCGAGATCAGTCAATAAATATAGTTGGTTTTGACTTATATGTTGCCCCCTTCTTTACGTTGTTACTGGACATTTATGTGTCCTGTAAAGCTATGTTGCATCATACAACATTTGAGACATGTGGATAATGAAAAAGTGGGATAATTTAATGCGGAGCCAAATCATGTTTGCTTATGAAGGCTCCTGAATGCAACTTTCTTCCATATAACTAGCTACTGTAGCTATGTAGGTAGAGGGGAAATATTTTGATTGTGTGCTGCCATCTACTATACAAAAAGGTATTGCTGTATGAGTTAATCAGCCTACAAAAAAAATGATATTGCTTAATGTAGGTCGCCCTAATCATTATCAAAAAAATTGTGTACTCTTTCTCTGCTGACATTTATTCCTAAAGGCTCTGTAGTTATACATATAGGCCTAACCATCTGATACTAGCCCAGAGTTAAGCATATTCATCTAGCAAACTATAGGCCCTACCTTCCTTGGAGTGTTACAATAGCCAGTATCATTTTATTCAATGTGTCCATCCAGGCAAATTTGTGGATCCAAATGTTATTAAAAAACATATATAATGTTATTTCTTTGTAATCATCCAAAATTATGTTAAGTGTATGGGTATTTTGCATACATTGAGCGGGCAACGCGCCGTATATTAAGTGGGCCGCTCTGACAGACAACTCCCGGGCCACTTTTTCCCCCCAGTCCGCCCCTGCTTTGAGGTGGCCCTTTTTTTTTTGCATTAAAAGGACGGATGAAGAGGGCCCCTGGCTATGTTTTCGCCTTAGGCCCCCAAATGACTAGGTCCGCCACTGGTTAGAGGTGTTAGGAAAGGAACGCAACAGGTCTCTCGCAACAGGTCTTTAGATTCTTGAAGATAGAGAGGGACACCCCAGCTCTGATAGCGTTTGATCATTCCACCATTGGAGAGCCACAAATAGAACAGTCTATAATGCAGGGACCTTGGAGGAACCAACTGAAGGGGCCCAAGTCTGTATGACTGAGCTCAATTCCATTCAATTCATGAAGTGTCGCCACATTCTGAACCATCTGAAAGGGTTTCACTGTGTTCACTGGGAGCCTATGGAGTTTTTCTCACAAGCTGGTCTCTAAATCTGATAGCATTATTGAATAATTTCTCGTTCAGGTTTTGTAATGCTTTCCCTCAAAGCCTGCCCCTGCTCTGAAATAGCCCCTGCTTTTGTCTGCACTGTCCTGGGCTTCCATTGGACTCCTTCTCAAGGGGCAGCCGTGGCCTACTGGTTAGGGTTTCAGGCCGGAAACCGAAGGGTGGCCGGTTCGATCCCCGACCAGTAGGAAAAATGTGGGCGGGGTAAGTGGTAGACCACTGCTCTCCCATGCCCACATCCACGGCTGAAGTGCCCTTGAGCAAGGCACCTAACCCCTATCACTGCTCCCCGGCCGCCACTAATGGCAGCCCACTGCTCCGGGTTAGTGTTACTTCACTTCACTGTGTGTGTGTGTGTGTGTCACTTCCCTGGATGGGTTAAATTTCAGAGTGTGTGTGTCTACACCACCTCTGCCATAGAGAGGACTTTCACTTCTCCTCCCCCCTCAGGCTGCTTCTGTGCATTTGCAAAACTGCTTCCTTTTTTCTGTCTCTTAGATTGTTGTGAAAAGACCCTTTCAAAATGTACCAACCAAAAAGATGCCCAGGTGTCTAACTGTTAAGTAACAAGTATTATCAGTGTACTTGGGATTCAATTTTTTTTACAGTATCATACAATGCTATAGCTGGCAACAGGTTTTCACATGTTTAGGTGCCAGAGGTCAAACTGTCGACACCCTTTTGATGCATTTCATGTGAATGTGTTTTTTCTGTGCAATCTTGCAACATCTTTATAAGAGTTTGCACAATCTCCTTTAGTTGTTACTGCCATCAACTCTTCACAAGAAATACCTTGCACAGCTATAAGGCAACTTGTGGACTCGCAGGTTGTATTGGGCTTAAGATCACTCTTTCCGTGATATAGCAGAATTGTTGACATATCGAACATGGGCAGAGTTTATTTTGTCCACAAAAGTGGGGAAGTGCATTCAGCCTTTTGTCCACAAAAGGAAAAGCACCAAAAGTCAAATCAGCACAAGACATGCAATCATCCGTATTGTTTTCTGTGCAAAAAATGTGTTCTTTTCAATATGTTATTGGACTCAATACAAACTTGTGTGTGTTTCATGTTTATTCTTGTTGTATAAACACCACTGTCCAACTTCTATCTGTGGACATGTTGCTAAGGTAAATTCGCAAAATACAGCGTAATGCGCTGATATCAACTAGTATGGCTACTAATAAAAACTGTTAAAAACTAGACGTAATGCAAAGCGTTACAAAATATGATCTTCAAACTGTTCAGTAGGTTTTAACAAAGAATGAGTCATGGTTGTCAGTGTGTTTGTGAGTTTTTATGTGTTTTGTGTGTGTAAATTGGTTTGTGTTTCATTTTTATGTATTAAAGGAATTATTTGTGATAGATTTTGATGATTTGGTAATGTAATGTTTTGTGTACTACTTTTTTGTGGATTGTTTTGGTATATTTTTCTTTTGCAATGTAGTTTGCTAAAACAGGTCACATAAATTCAATCACATGCGAGATGTGGAAACAAAGTGAAGTTTCCAACCACCAACAGGTGGCGCTATAGGTGATATCAGTCAGGCATATGTACAGGCATATGTACTGGTTCGGGCCAGCGTCCACCCTAGGACATTTTCTCTGGATCAAACAATGTTCGCAAGAGTTATAAGAGACTTTGTGTTTTGTGGCAAGAACTAACTAGTTGGCAAAGTTTGAGGGTCTGCCACGCCCACACCTTGAGAATGAGAAAATCCAAAATAACTTTTAGTCGCCCATGGCTAAAGAGTAGCCAGACCACATTTCAAGGCGTTACCATTAAAGCTGTCGGAGGAGTTCGATCAGATCCGAGGTGTGCAAACGCCGTCAAAACGCATCTTCCACTCAAAATGGCCGACTTCCTGTGGACCTGCCACCATGGCGTCAAGAGTCCAAGCATGATGAAGACGTGTACCGAATTCAGTCAAGCTACGCCAAAATAACCCCAATGCGCAGGGGTTTTTGCAATGTTCTAGGGGGACTACAGAGCCATTTTGCTTCATCCATGGACAAAAACTCTACCGAAGATGGACGGTTACAGGCTTGATGTCCCTGGCAAATTTGGTAAATTTTCGAGCACTTTGACATATATTCGATTAAAACACCTAATTTTTGCTTTTTAATTTTTAACTAGGTGGCGCTATACATGTAATGACTGGTTATGGTATGTGTTGACATGGCCCCTTGACACAAACATACAAGAACAATTTGGCCCTCCAAGGCCCTACGGTTCTCGGGATATTCGAAGAAAACTGTGTCGCGCCACCTACAGGCCAGTTGGTGTATAATCATATAAATCAATTTATTGCATGCCCCCCCGTGAACGGAATTCCACGAAACTTAACGTGCAGTCAGAAGGTGTCATAATGATCCCACACCTCCGATTTCGTGCAGTTCTGACATTGTCAACTTACAATTAAAATGTTTTACAAGACTCCATTTTTGCTTTTTCATTTGTAACTAGGTGGCGCTATACATGAAATAAGTGGTAGTGGAATGGTTGACGTGTATGGAGGATTATCGGGGCCAAAACTAAATAAATAAATGGTTAAATACTTGGATAAATACATAATTAGATAACAAAATGAATAAAATGAGATACTAAATATATAAATGTTACATGAACTCGTGTGTGTATATATATATATATTTACGTTTTCATGTGTTCACATTTATGTATTTATACCTACATTTATTTATTTATACGTACATATATTTATTTATACTTACATTTATCCACGGTGTAACTTGCTTGCAGCAAAATAAATCCGTCATCCCCCGTTAAAGCCTTTGATTGGTGAATGAACAGTATTACACACCAGGCAGGCTCAACCAGTCGATCAGGCTCTATTCGATCCAGAGGGATACCTAATTTTGGCGTTTATGCATGCCAAGCGCCAGATTTAGTTTAATGAAAGTTATTGAGCATTATTTAAATAAATCAAGATGCCAGAATGTCCCAGAAGACTGCAGCGTGAGGCTGCATCCTTAATTAAAGAGGCCCTCAACTCGTCTACTACTAGTAGTAGTAGTATTTCTAGTAGTGTGATGAAATGTTGGGTTTAATGTGGCCTTAGCCATGGGTGCACTGGCCGATCGAGTAGTAGTCGTAGCGCTGTCGTTACCCCATCACGTCTATCTCTTCTTCCATAGTTTGCATCAGGCTGCTATTAGGATGTTACGCTGTAGCATGGTTCTTATGTTCTCAGTTTTTGAATCACCAGTGATGAAGAAAGTGTTTTGTCCGTCTCTTCATAAACGGAGTGACTAAGAGTAAGACCACATTTACACATAGCTGGGTAATTACAGAATAGAGAATATTTCTGCCCCTCCGTTCAAAAATAACGTCGTACACACAAGGTCGTTTTCAAAAAAAGTTTCTGTTTACATGAACCCGCATACGCCCCAAGCGCCATCATAACTATGCCACACCTGTAGGTTTGCATAAGTAGGCTGCTAATCCATTAAATTGGCTATGAGTCCTAGATGTGTGGATCCTTTACGTTTATTTGGCTACAACAGGTAGACAAGATGGAATGTAAAACTCGTAGTCCACTGGTGGAAGTGCAGGGGATACCATTGTTAAAGCCAATAGTCACACACTGGGGAAGGGTTGAGAGATTCAGCTATAGGGTTGAAAGAATGCAATCCTTCAATAAAAAACAACACAACACCAGGCTTAGGTCTCAATCATGTCTCTCTCCGCTCTGAAGGCCGGAGGACCATCTTTTATAGGGCACAATAATGTAAACATAGTGACAGTCAAGCAGTAATGACGTTACAACAGTCTCCCCAACAGTCTCCCCAACACATGACAACTCTCAGACTAGAGAGTTAATAGTTGGAGCTCCCCTTTTAGTCATGACAAGGAACGTTTACCCATTACTTTCTCCAGGCCACGAACATCTATACCCCTGACACAGACACAGTCTACTCTTATTAATACCTGATACCACTCTGCTGCATTTGTCGCATGATAGTGCGCTTGGACACTCGAAAAAGGTTCGCAATATCTTGTATTTTCAGGCTAGAGAGTGCGAAGTGTTCAATTGTGCCAGACGAAGATCAAACAGAGTACGACCACCTCCAGGGTTTATCGCCTGTATCACTCAGCCTCATCTGCCTTTACCATCTCGCTGAGGATCGTGAACACATTTTCATCTATGTCTTTGTCAGTCAGGGCCGATATCGTTGATATAATCTCAGCGAAGCCCTCAATATGATTTAAAAAACAATGTGAATTGTCAGTGGCCTCCATCTCCTCAGCCAACATTTCGACTACTGTAGCATGCAATATTCCATTTATTGAATCCACACCGGGTGCTGTCATATTGAATTAGTCAAAAGCAGTCAATTCAAGTTGAACCACCAATCAGAGGCTTTAACCCGCCCCCTGACTTGGTGACAGGGGTTGACGGATTTATTTTGCTGCAAGCAAGTTACACCGTGGATAAATGTAAGTATAAATAAATATATGTAAGTATAAATAAATAAATGTAGGTATAAATAAATAAATGTGAACACATGAAAACGTAAATACATATACAGTATATACACACACACGAGTACATGTAACATTTATATATTTAGTATCTCATTTTATTCATTTTGTTATCTAATTATGTATTTATCCAAGTATTTAACCATTCATTTAGTTATTTATTTAGTTTTGGCCCTGATAATCCTCCATAGACGTGGCCTCTTAAGACCAACATACAAAAAATATGTGGTCCTCCTAAGCCCTACGGTTTTCGACTTATTCACAGAAAACTGAATCGCCCCACCCTCTTTAAAAGGGGTCCAGTCCGACGGGGGTGCAACGGATCAAAACGAAAATCAGTGGTTCCACGCTAATCTAGTAAGGCTACATGCCCACCAAATTTCGTGCACCCCGGTGTTTCAGTGTCCCGGAAATCGTTGTCAGAAAATCTGCAAACAGAAAAAAATAAAAAATAACCAGAAAAAAAACTCTAAACCTATATGACCGCCGCAGCGCTTTCGTGTGGCAGTCATAATTGACCCTTCCGCGACCACACCCCCAAAACGGTAACTGATCAATCATAGCATAACAACGGTTACTAAGCTCGGGACCTCAGTCAAGCAAGCCATTTTGATGAATGGAAGTCTATGACAGAGACGTCTGCTCGAGAAGAGAAAATGAAACGTTGCGCTTATGGAGTGTGTAATTCTGACAGCCGATATCCAAAAAGGCTGGAGGGAGGGGTAAAATGTTATCCCTTCCCGAAACCCAAGACCCAGAGAGAGAAATGCCTGCTGTGGATCAAACAATGTGGACGACCCCCCCATCAGCTGAATGTCAGCAACATAAACAGAAGCACCTGCTTTTCTTACCCGGAACTCCGCAAGGCATTCATCGTCCTTCATTTCGACCAGATTAAAGGGTCTTTATTCGTTGTATGGCAAGTCTAAATTGCTGGACCGGTTCTCTTCGTAGAGTAATACAAACTCCTCGTCCGTAATTAAATTGTCATCCAACACAAATATCAAATGCTCTCGGGCCATTTTAAGAGACATAATGACCTAATACGTACTTATAGATACTCTTAATTTCAAAAAACCTTTAACGTCGGATCAGGTGGACGAATGCAGAATACGAATACAGAAAAATGTTCGCAAGAAGTAGCCGTTGACAGTTACAATGTTGCTTAGTGATAGTGGATTACCACTACTACAGCAACCCGTTGGAATGTTCGCGGACGCCGTAGCCGTCCCTCTACCGTCGCTGCTTAAAGTCCCTAATGTGGACGACCCCCCCATCAGCTGAATGTCAGCAACATAAACAGAAGCACCTACGTTTGTTCCAAGGTAAGAAGCTATGTAGCTAAAATCTGCCCACTGCATCAACACGTGAGAAACCCTTGCTTAAAATACGATTCAGTTTTACCACCTTACATGTTTGCGTAGCGGCGACTGCCTCTTACATTGGGACCTGTAGGCTTAGCCCTCTATCCGGAACTCATTTGTCTGTCTACAAACACGGCATGTAATGTCGTGGTTGTAGCCTTCATAAGCATATTGCAGACCCTTTTGCCTGCTTCGATCTGAGATCTTGCCGTTTTTTCAAAAATTGCTTGTGATTTCTTTGGGTAGAGCTGAAATTGACATGGTTGAAAACATGTTGCCACGCCATTCATACCAATGCTGAGAACCTGGCTGGGAAACGTGAATGCTTGACTGATATAGCAACCGTTGCTAAGGGGGGCGGAGTTTGCGGAAGGGTCAATTAGGCCTATGTCTCTCTTTACCAGTTGCCACGTGTGTTTGTCCACTTGAAAATAAATCGGTAAGCTTGGCACATTTGGCAGCACCCTCCTCCAATACCTTTATTTTTTTCAACCTGGGTTTTTCAGCCCCTCCTGGCCTCTTCCTCCCATCCATCCTCCCTGACTCGTATCGTTGCGGTAGGGCCGGCCCAGCTATTGGTAGCCTACCTGAAAAAACTTTTTGGAAAAGACGGGCTATGGACCCAACCAACTCTATTTGGAAGGGGGGAGAACTTCCTTGCATGGTACAACCAATGCAGAGGCTGTGGTGTCAGAATGCGGAACGTGTGTAGCTTACTTTAAGAGAAGATCGACTAACGTGACAAATGTTAAAAAAAAAACGACCGGCCCAAAAGTGAAGCGGCCCACCGGGAACTCTCCCGATTCTCCGGATTACCCTACCCGGGCCTGCTTGTGGGCACAAAACTGGTCTGTGGGAGCCAGAATTCTTGCTGTTCGGTAGGGGATCAAATACTTCCTGCAATCAAATGCAAATCAATTTATAACTGTTATTAAATGCAGTTTTATGGATGTTTTTGCTGATGTTCTGTCTCTCACTATTAGAATAGACCTACCAGTACAATTATATATTACGCATTTCTTTGCAAGTGGCCAAGCTTGCGAAATCGGCAGGGGGCAGGGACGTACGGTCATAGGAGGCAGGGGAGGCAGAGCCTCACCTGTCAATTTGAAAAGTTAAAAAATATATACTAAAAATAAATATTCATATTCCTCTTCTTATCTGTGGTATGGATGTAATTTCTGCATGATTCCGATCATTTCGAGCATTTTTATTATCAAAATCGCTGAATTTGCGCATTTCCGGTTCCAGAAAACAGGGACGTGCCGTGGGATGAGGCAGATGCATTGGTGTCTATGGGCAGCTGAGGCAGTGCCTCAGTTAGGATTGCGAAATCACTCCAAACTGGGTTTTACGCATGCGTGCGCAAGCGTAGAACCTTTGAGTTCAATGAGAAAACTATTGTTAGTGAGGCAGGCAGCGCAATTGCGAGAGCGCAATTGTCGGGTATATGTTGGTTCTAAAAGTAGGCCTTCTTGGAAATGTTACATTGTGTTTATTAGAAAAGCCTTTTAAAATGTTATATTTTGGGCATAACCCAACATTTGAATATAATAGGCCTAAATATGCCAAATAGATGTCAAAAATATAATCATATGAAGTTACTCACTACATAGATACATATAGATACATTTTTACTCTTATTCAGGAAATGATTTTGACTACTTGAGTCATTATAATCATAAAGTAAAAATATTCATACTTGATTATAGCTTTAGCTTATTCTGCCCACCTGCAGATAGGACACAGCCTTTGATATTAACATGGTGTTCAAGTCTCTATATTGAAAATATGATGATCTATAGTGTTGAAAGCAGCACTACGGTCTAGAAGAACCAATATCAAAATGCATCCATGATCAGATGCAATGAGTGGATCATTCAGAACTTTGGCTGAGGCTGTTTCAGTACTGTGTCTCTAAAGCCAGATTCTTCTTTGATGATGTTTCTATGCAGAAAGGAAGTGAGCTGCTTTGCTATAACCTTTTAAAGGTATTTTTGACAGGAAAAGGAGGTTGAAAAAAGGCCTGTAATTAGCCAGGTTGTCAAGGTTTTGGTCATGGCTTTATCACTGCTACTTTAAATGATTGCGATACATAGCCTGAAACTTCAAGACAATTAGGCTGATTGGGCATCAGAAAGTGAAATGAGCAGGGCACATTATTTACACCATTTGTTAGCAGGTCGCCATGAGGTTAGGATGTGCTAGTGAAACATTCTGATCCTGAAGTAAGAAATTGAGGCAAGTGCAGCTGGTAGTTTTTATATGAACTCAGTTGTAGTTTTGCCAAATAAACAACAGCTATAGAGCTGGATTGAATCCGATGGTGCAAAGACTCCTAATTACATATTGAAAGTAATTAGGTGATGATCTGAGGAGTATTTTGAGGATGTAATTTTAGAACTATTAGATAGTCGATTTCTAAGACATTTGTTGATACAAAATCAATGGTGTGCTTAAAGTCATGAGTGGGCATGTTAACATGTAAGGAAAACCCGATAGAGTTCATCACTGATTAGAATGCGATTGGAAGACCATTGTTTTCATTTTCCATGACAATGTTAAAATCTCTGAAAAAATCGGCTTAATACTGCCCCTGCTGAGTTGACATCCCTACCTTACAGAACAAAATGTTTCCAGTCCATTCTGCTAGACCCCCTTTTGATCGTGAGACCGGGTGCCTTGGTGGGACTGACACAAGGCAGGTTGTGCACATAATGTGGTATATCTGTGTAGGTGCAGGTACTCACCTGTGCATCAGTGTCAGTAGAGATAACCAAAGCTCCATAAGTACTGACAAACGCACCTACACAGACCCAGAGCAGCAGCACAGTCCTGACTGCAGACATGATTCAGGCTGAGCTCAACCCTCACTGACTGCACTACTTCTAGACCAACTGAGAGGAGTAAAGGTCAGTAACACAAAGCTCATTTAGGCAAGGCAAGGCAAGGCACTTTTATTTATATAGCACATTTCATGCCAATGGCAACCCAAAGTGCTTTACACAAATAAAATGAAGTGTTTTACATAGTAAAAGGAAGACAAGACAAAATATAAAAAATTTAAATATATAAAATCAGATAAAAAACATAAATAAAGTGAATAAAGGGTTATGCATAAGGGAGAGCATATAAAACAGAAAAACTGAAAACAGAAAAAATGAGTCTAAGGGTGGCTTTACACGACAACGCTCCCGGGTGAAACCGACAAAATATTTTATCAGATGTGCCTTTTGTTTAGACGGCGACAGCGTTTTAAGGGCTTAAAAACGCAAAAAAATGAACCCACCCTCCAGAGTGGAAATCTTAAAAACGCTCCACCGTCGCGTTCCCGTCTAACGGGTTGAAAACGCAAAAGTGTGCTCTGAGCTGCTCACGCTGGCTATCCTCGCATACGCGTTGACAACATATCCATGTGCATACAGCCAAACAACAACAAACATGTCGGATCAACATCAGTCGGAGATTCAAGCTGCTTTGATATCTATCCAAAGGTCATTTCAGCAAATAAGCCGAGTAATCAGAGATAAAACAGAACAGAGAAGGCGCATTAATTACACTAGGTCTAAAAGCTTGTCTGTTCTATCCCTTGTAGCCTACGTCGCTTTGGCCAAAGGCGTTTGCTAAATGACTAAATGTAAATGTACACGAACACTGCAAATGTAAGTGAATGAATAAATAAATAAGCACCCAATCGCGTTAAAATAGCCATAGTGGAATAGAATGGACACATATACATCCTGCAGTAGGTACCTCCACGTCTGCACCGTTAAGTTCAATTTCACACACTTTTGCGTCACCGTCTGCATGCAGATTTCCACCCAAAGACTCTCGTCTAAACGCGAAATAAAAAGTGGGAACGCAACGCCACTTTTGCGGTTTGCGTTCAGATCATTGTCGTGTAAAGGACACATAAGAAAAGGCAACAGAAAATAGATGGGTCTTGATACTGGTTTTAAAACTGTCAATAGAGGGTGCAGTTCTAATTGACATTGGCAGCTGGTTCCACAGCTGAGTAGCATAAAAACAAAAGGCAGCTTCACCGCTTTTGGTTCTCACAGTTGGTTCTGTTAAACAGTTGGTCTTGAGATCTAAGAGGTCTAGTGGGGGTGTGGTATTGGAGGAGGTCTACGAGATAAGTGGGCCCCATTCCAGTTAGTGATTTAAAAACAAGCAACAATACTTTAAAATCTATTCTTTGACTGACAGGGAGCCAGTGTAAAGTTTTTAGTAGGGGTGTAATGTGGTCTGACCTCTTAGCTTTCATAAGGACCCTAGCAGCTGCATTTTGGATCAGCTGGAGCTGCCTGATGTTTTTTTTGGGTAGGCCTGTGAGGAGACCGTTACAGTAGTCAAGCTTGCTAGAAATAAAGGCATGAATGAGCTTCTCCAGATCTGATTTTTTCATGAGATTTCTTAATTTTGAAATGGTTTTTAAATGATAGAAAGCTGATTTAGAAACTGACTTGATATGGCTGTTAAAAGTGAGGTCACTGTCAATTTGGACTCCAAGGTTTTTTACAGTGGTCTTAACCTGTAGTCCTTTGTTTGAAAGTAGTGACGTTAGTTGAAGCCTGTCCTTTTTGTTGCCAAATAAAATCACTTCAGTTTTCTCGTTGTTAAGCTGGAGAAAATTCTGACACATCCATATGTCGACATCTGCAAGACACTGATATAGGACTTGAAGTGGGGTTGGGTCATTGCGTGACAGAGATAGATACATTTGTGTATCATCTGCATAACTATGATATGAAATCTGGTACTTTCGAATAATCTGTCCGAGTGGCAGCATGTACAGATTATAGAGTAGAGGACCCAGGATGGACCCTTGGGGGACACCACATGTTAGTGGAGTGGAAGATGAGGACCAGTTACCAATAGTCACAGTGAAACTTCTATCTTCAAGATATGACTTAAGCCAGTTTAAAACTGTGCCTGATAGCCCAACCCAGTGTGCCAGTCTATGGAGAAGAATAGCATGGTCGACTGTGTCGAACGCTGCACTAAGGTCAAGTAAGACTAGCACTGATGCTCTTTGTGAGTCTGAGTTAAGGCGAATATCATTTAAAACTTTAATAAGAGCCCTCTCTGTGCTATGATATGACCTAAAGCCAGATTGAAAAGGATCAAGGCAGTGGTTATTTGACAGGAACTCACTCAGTTGAATAAAAACTATTTTTTCAATTATTTTTCCAATAAAAGGAAGGTTGGAAATAGGTCTGTAGTTATTAAGAACTGAGGTGTCTAGATTTCTCTTCTTAAGGAGGGGTTTCACAATGGCCATCTTTAAGAACTTAGGAAAAGATCCTGACTGCAGAGAAGTGTTTATGATCAGGAGTAGATCAGATGATAAAAGATGAGAAACAGTTTTTAAGAATTTGGTAGGGAGAGTATCAAGTAAACAGGTGGAGGAATTTAGATTATGTATGGTCTTAAGAAGAGTTTCAGAATCAATAGAGGAGAAGTCAGACATTGAGGTGGGTTGGAATATTTGAGGGAGTTCCAGGTTATGACTGCTACATGTTTGAGAAGAAATGTTGGCCCTAATTCTAGAAATGTTTTCAGTTAAGACAGAGGCGAAGTCATTACATGCTTTTGCTGAATGCAGATCGAGGGGGAGTTGACATGGAGGAGATGTCAGCTTTTCAACAGTGGAGAATAGCGTTGTTGTTGATTCTGGTTGATTATATTGGAGAAGTAGGACTGTCTTGCCCTGCAGATTGCATCATTATATACACGCAGCCTTCCTCTAAAAATGTCACAGTCTATCTGGAGTTTTGATTTCCGCCATTTCCTGTCAGACTTTCTACAATCCCTTTTAAGGGATTTGACGGAGGGACTAGATAACCAAGGTGTTCTGTTTTTATTTCTAAGTGTTTTAGGTTTTATAGGAGCAATGTTGTCCATAATGTTTGTCATCCTTGAGTTGAAAGAATCAAACAGAGCATCAGCAGACCCAGTTGATTGTTCAGGAGAGCAGAAAGGTGAGAGGATGAAGATACTAGTGCCTGTTTAAAGAGAGTACTAGTGTGGTCGTTGATAATACGTTTCTTTGAAGTAATACTACTATTTTGAGGTTGAGTAGCTATAGTCACTTCAAAGAATATGCAGAAATGATCTGAAAGGGCCAGATCCTTTACCTCCATTGAGACAGTGAGACCCTTGGTAATAACTAGGTCAAGAGTATGACCGAGGGAGTGTGTGGGTTCTGTTACATGTTGAGTTAGAGTGAAAGTGTCAAGTAAGGTTGCAAAGTCCTTAGTATGGCTATTCTCTGAGATATTGGCATGTATATTTAGATCACCACATATAATTAGGCAGTCAAACTCAATACAGATAATGGAAAATAAATCACTGAGTTCCTCAAGAAAGAGTGTGAGTGACTGTTTAGGAGGTCTATATATGGTCACTAGCAAAATCTGAGGGGGGCCCTTAACGATGGTGCATAGGTACTCAAATGATGAGAAATCGCCAGATGACGACGGCTTACACTGAAAGGATGTTCTAAATAGGGTGGCAATGCCACCCCCTCTCTTGTTAGTTCTAGAGGCATGCATGAAGTCAAAGTTAGGGGGGGTTGCTTCAATAAGAGTACAGTTGCTGTTGGCTGGGTTTAGCCATGTTTCAGTTAGCAGCATGAAGTCAAGACAGAAACTGGATATAAGATCATTAATTAAAAATGACTTGTTAGAGAGGGACCTAACATTTAGGAGGGCCATCTTGGCAGTTGACATGAGTGGCATAGCGTGGGTGGCAGGGGGGTGAAGAAGTGATACAGGTCGGAGGTTTCTTTTGTTTGTCTTATGGGTGTAAGGCACACAATTATTTCTAGGCCTGATCAGTGTGGGAATTTTTGATTCCAAGGGAGGGCCAGATATGCCAGCAGGACCCTTATGAGTTTCATATGGTTCATGGACAGACAGAGTAAGAGCTGATGGAGGGTCAAGCTGTGCAGGAAGTCAGAGACATTAAAAGTTAATTTTCTGACTCCATTCCTATTTGGATGAAAAAGGTAATTATCAAATAAATCCTTTCTAGACCAGAAGGAGTCAAAATGACTAATAAAATTAAAGCCAGCAGCTATGCAGAAATTGCGCAGCCATTGGTGAAAACCGTAAAGACGGCTAAAGTACTCAGACCCCCTTAAGAGAGATGGAATGGGACCGGATAGAAGGCATCGTTTCCCTAGTGACTCAACCTTAAGACACAGTTCTTCGGTTACTTGGTATAGTTTTGCAGAGGATCTGTCCATGACATCATTTGTCCCAAAATGTAAAATCACAATAGTGACAGTGGGGTGAAGACCAATAAGTTTGGGGAGGAGAGAGATAAAATCAGCAGCTTTACCATCATTAAGGCAATATGTTACACCAGCTGGGAGTTTGACTCCTCTAATTATAGAATCTCCAAGAAGGAGAATTTGAGGAGCTGAGATGTCATTGTATGAGTGAACAGACAAGTTTTTGGGGAGTTGGTGTGAGACGTGAGGTGCTGACTCCGGGTCGCTAGGGGGCGGAACAGACTTATCTGGAGCTGTGACCACGGGGTCAGAGAGTTGAGAAGAGGACCCCAGGTGCATGACGTCATCAGTAGTCGCAGGTGATGCTGCATGGTTAGCTTCAGCGTTGACCGGTTCACGCGGAGTCAATGGACCACCAGGTGAAACATGGCCAAAGTTTGGTGTACCGATCGGGGAAAGACATCGACGGCGCTTTCCATACAGCCCAGGTGGTGAAGGGGATGTGCAGCGTTTTCTGGTCCTTTGGAGGGGAGCAGCGACTTGTTGCACAGCGGGCTTAGGTGGTCTGGCAGCCGACGATTGCACTTCGGGAAGGGACTGACCTCCCCTAGGCGGTTTCTCCGGATTGCAGCCAGACAGGCCTTCCGAGGTTGGTGGCGAACCCCGTCCTCGATGTATCCCCGCATCAGGTGGGACCCTGGGCTTTTGCTGTATCTCCGGGGCGAATTGTTCCTCTGTCGCCGGCTCAGTGTCAGAGAGCATCTCGAGCGGCGCAAAGAAGTTATCGAGAGGGATGGGGGAATCATCCCCTTCGGGAGCAAACAGGGGAAGTCAGCGCCCCCGGCCGCTCTTTCCCACCACAGCCTTCCAGGTAGAGAGTGGACCGCCTAGCGATACATCACTGAACGGGACGTGTAGAGCCGGATCCACGATGCTGGGCACAGCGGCCGGGTGTAGGGCATCCAGCCTGGAGAGCAGTAGGGACTGTCGTTGAAGGATATCGCCAAGGAGGATCTCGATGGAGTGGAGTTCCGATCTCAGTCTGGAGACCTCAGCATTCGGAGAGGTAAACGAAGACTCCACAGGTATGTAATCTTCTGAAGACATGGCCCAAGCTATGTGTGCGTGTAACGGCGAAGTGCTAGCAAAAAGTTTGTTCACTAGACTAAGCGAGGAAACAAAGAGGAAAAAGCAGAGACCCTGCAGTTACCCTGCAGTTTGTCCATACGCCACGCATGGGTTTAAAGTAAACAAACTACTGGTGAAGTAAAGCATTGAGTGCCTGTCAACTAATCATTAGATTAAAAGTCCAGATGGTACATCTGTCAAATGAGAAAAATAGTAGACAAGCATTTTATCCCTTCGGTTATAACCTCACTGATTTCAACAAAGTCAACAAAAGGTTAACTAGCTAACAGTCTGACAAACCTTTTCTAAAAACAATGTTTCAATGTTGAATTTGTGACACAGAAAGATTAACCACCACCCATTAATCACTACGTTCATAATGTTTAAAACAGAAATTCAAATGTATTAACTACTGAAAACTACAGTTCCATATTTAAAAAAATGTAAATACATAGGCAAATTTTGAGGTGTTTATTTCTTCTACGTACATTGCATATACAGTATATCAGGCAAAGATTATTTTGACACCAACTGCCTAGACACTACAACCTTTGTACCTTCTGTTTTGTGTCGATATTGTGTGACAATCAGTTAATGCTGTATAGGCTAATACATGATTGAAATCACAGTTTTGTTGTAATTTTTCATCTGTAAAAGATCTACCTTAAAAAGTGCCATCTAAACCCACTAAAGCCTGTCGTCCATGAGGACCATATCAAATCTTCAGGAACAAGGGGCATTATCTAAGTTATACATTACATGTAATTAGTATTTTGAGATATTTACTTTATGTCTACAGCATCCTTATGGGAATACTTATTGAGGTACACTGACATTCAATGAAAGAAATGCAGCATTCCTCCAAACACATGTATGTGGGGGATTGAGGGTACAGTAGAACTTTTGTATTCTGAATAAAATACAATTTGTGTGGATATCAATGCTGATGAGAACTCCAAGCTTGTAAGATGTTGTAATTGTTTGTGCATCATTTTTGTTATATTAACATTTACTAAATTATAACATTTGACAACAATTTAAATGTTTTTTTAAGTGTTCACATTATGGTCTTACTTCAATATTTTTCTACATTAAGGTGAATGCATAACTTATTGGCATAGATAATGCTTGTTTCATATACAATGCAATACTTTATTGAATGAAATAGTTAATAATATAGTACTTAGAATATTTTAGTTTTGTTTTGTGTGGATTAATACAAATCTGTGGCAGTGATGTAAAAACATGCCTCAAACAGTGGTTCATTCCTGCAGCCAGTGAAATGTGTGGAAATAACTTAACTGGAAGGGTTCCACTAGCTAAACACAGAAGCTCAAAACATCAGCTGTTAAGCTTCCACTCCGACTAAGAAAATAAAAAAATATTGTCAAAAGTAATCACTGCGCAAATGTACACAGACAACCCCACTTGTTATCAGCAGTGCAGTAGCACTCTTTGAGAAAAGACCAGTATTGTAAACTGTTGTACTAAGAGTTTGCAGTGCACAATACTACATACACTCTACAGTAGGTTTACCTTTCAAGAATGGGATGATCGATGTAAGAGCAACCCAGCATCACATACTCACATGTTCTGGTCTTGCCCAAAGCTAGACCATCATTGGTCTTCCAACGACTAATGACACAATGTCAGGCCTCCTGGGATGGCCAATGTCGCCATGCCCATTAATTGGGTTATTTCGGGCTACACCTGCATTTAGGTCTAACTGGGGCACAATCAAATAGCATTGCTTACCTCACGCTCCTTGCCAGGCGGCTTGTTTTGATCAAATGGAAGGACTGCAAACCCCCAACATTCACACACTGGGTAAAGGAAAAACTTTACTTTCTCAAACTTGAAAAGATAAGACACTCTTTGAAAAGATCAGCAAATAACTATAATAATATATGGGGAACTTTTCTGGATTATGTTAGGCGTCCACATTACACTATCCCTAGATTAAGTCACACAGTATATTCCACAGCAGAGGTTGCGATTGGTTTACCATAAAGTAATTAAAAATATGAACACATCTCACCGGTACTCGCTTCTTTGCACTGGCTCCCCGTTAAAAGTAGAATCGACTTCAAAGTACTCCTGCTAACATATAAAGCCCTAAACGATCTGGCTCCAAACTACCTCAAGGAATTAGTCGTCCCCTATTGCCCTCCAAGGCTGCTCCGTTCCCAGAGTGCAGGCCTCCTGGTAATTCCAAGAATATCAAAGACCACAATAGGAGGGAGAGCCTTTAGCTACCAAGCCCCTCTCCTCTGGAACAATCTCCCTGCCTCCATCAGAGCTGCAGACACCGTGCCTATATTCAAATCAAGACTTAAGACATTCCTCTTTAGTGCATCCTATAGCCAAAAGTAACCGCGCCAACAAACCAATCACCTGCTGTACCAGCCACCCAGACATATCCGAACACAAATTAAAATATTACTTGCATTTAGTACCGCAACATCAAATGTGTTTCCTGTTTGCCGAGTGGATGCATGTACGGCCCAGGCAAACAGATCACAACAAAAAAACAAATTCAATTACTACTTGTAATTTAGTACCGCAACATCTAATGTGTTTCCTGTTTGCCGAGTGGATGCATGTACGGCCCCGGCAAACAGATCACAACCAAAAAACAAATTAAATTACTACTTGTAATTTAGTACCGCAACATCAAATGTGTTTCCTGTTTGCCGAGTGGATGCATGTACGGCCCCGGCAAACAGATCACAACAAAAAACAAATTAAATTACTACTTGTAATTTAGTACCGCAACATCAAATGTGTTTCCTGTTTGCCGAGTGGATGCATGCCCCGGCAAACAGATCACATCAAAAAACAAAATGTTAATGCCAGAAAAACTAAACATATCTAAGTACTGCAATATGCAACAGGCAAACCGACACACAGGTGACATGTCCCTGGTTGGTGAAATGATTCATCTGTGTGTTTGTTTGTGCTGATTCCCGACTGACAGACCTGCAGACTGATTCGTCATTTCCTGTTTGTTAGATGGATCAGGAGGAGCCTCCTGGGCCTGATCACTCCCCTCCTCAGCCCACCCCGAAACGCCCCTGCAGACCGGCTCCAGAGCAACACCAGCATCGCCCACCTCAACTCAGTCATCATCCCCTTGACGACTTCTCCCGCTGGATGTGACGACCCCCACTCTGGTCATCGGCAGCTCCATGGTCCGAGATGTCCACACCCCCCCCTTCAACAAGCGGCCCCTGCAAGGTCCACTGCCTCCCCGGAGCCAGGCGTGTTCCAATCGCTGATGGAAGTGGAACTTTCCCTCCCCACCCCCACCACTCTGCACGTAGTCTCTCTACCTGGTCTACCTAGAGAAACCCTCGGCCAACCGCACCCACCGCCACTGCATTGCCGTACACCTACTCTACCCAATACCCTATGCTAGCATTTATGTACAATATACATTATTGCCTCCACCAAATTGTTTCCCTGTCCCTACATCCCCTACCCCTGAATCAGTAACCCTATTGCCACAGTAATCTGGCCTTGTCTGTATCATGTATTTACCACCAGATGTATGTACACATATGTCCAGTGACCAAATGCTGGCTGTGTATTGCCCCAGTTGCTTCCTTTCCCCTTCTGCCACACTACCCTTCCCCTTCCCCCCTTCCCCCCGTCCCACCTTCCTGTCTCTACCCGGCCGACCTCAAGCAGATGGGTCCCCCCTTATGTGCCGTGGTTCTGCTTAAGGTTTCTTCCTGCCCAACAGGGAGTTTTTCCTTGCCCCTGTTGCCGTTGTGCATGCACTAAGGGGGTTCAGGCTCTGGGCTCTGTTAAGCGCTGAGAGGCAATTGTATTGTTATGGCGCTATACAAATAAAATTGAATTGAATTGAATTGAAATTACAGCTTCTATTCAGTGGTCACCCCGTCCCTTAATTTGAAGTTTGTTTTTGTTTATCTATTTGTCTTTTTATTATGTTTTCTCTTTTTAATTTTTTGTCAATTGTACTTTTATTGTATTGTATTGTATTGTATTGTATTGTATTGTATTGTATTGTATTATTATCAGTTACTACCTTCAATGTAAAAAAATAAATAAATAAAAAATCACGGATATGCTCAAGATGTCATGTCCATACTGAACTGAAATAAAAATTATGGTAACACTTTCTATGAAGCCCAGCGTTATAAGGCCATATAAGGACATTATAAGGGCCTTAATAATGACTTATAGCGATTGCTACAATGACTTATAGCTACTTTATAACTACGTATAATGTCTTCATGATAACTCATAATCACCTTTATGATACATTATATCAGTTCATTATGAATGGTTATAATTAAAGACGGAATAATGCATTTTAAATATGTGACTGTCGGGTAACACTTGCTATGAAGCCTGCCTTTATAAGGTCCTATAAGGACATTAATGATGACGTTTAAAAGTAGCTATAAGTCATTGTAGCACTCTTTATAACTATGTTTAGCATCTCCACATTGACTCATATCCACTGCTCTGAAACGTTATGTCAGTTAATTATAAATGGTTATAATCTAAGATAAAATGATGCATTATAAATATGTGATCATAGGTTTGTGTGGGTAATCATGAATCCTATGAAGCCTGCATATATGAAGCACTATAAGAACATTCATAATACCTTTAAAAACTAGTTAAGTCATTGTGGCACTCATTATAACTATGTATATAGGTCTTCATGGCACATCATAACCACCTTTGTGATATATTATGCATATTCATTAATGGTTATTAGTATGGTTACTAGGCTGCTATACAGACATAGAATATTATAAACTTTTAGAAGATCCTATAAGTGGACTTTGTCAGCTATAAGTAAAGTGACAAAAGGGTGGTGTTGTTATGAACAGATATGAGATTATATAAGTGTACTTTGTCAGCTTTAAGTAAAGTGACAAAAGAGTATTTTTGTTTTAAACAGATTATCCCAATGTAAGAGGCAGTCGCCGCTACGCAAACATGTAAGGTGGTAAAACTGAATCGTATTTTAAGCAAGGGTTTCTCACGTTTTCGATGCAGTGGGCAGATTTTAGCTACATAGCTTCTTACCTTGGAACAAACGTAGGTGCTTCTGTTTATGTTGCTGACATTCAGCTGATGGGGGGGTCGTCCACAATAGGGACTTTAAGCAGCGACGGTAGAGGGACGGCTACGGCGTCCGCGAACATTCCAACGGGTTGCTGTAGTAGTGGTAATCCACTATCACTAAGCAACATTGTAACTGTCAACGGCTACTTCTTGCGAACATTTTTCTGTATTCGTATTCTGCATTCGTCCACCTGATCCGACGTTAAAGGTTTTTTGAAATTAAGAGTATCTATAAGTACGTATTAGGTCATTATGTCTCTTAAAATGGCCCGAGAGCATTTGATATTTGTGTTGGATGACAATTTAATTACGGACGAGGAGTTTGTATTACTCTACGAAGAGAACCGGTCCAGCAATTTAGACTTGCCATACAACGAATAAAGACCCTTTAATCTGGTCGAAATGAAGGACGATGAATGCCTTGCGGAGTTCCGGGTAAGAAAAGCAGGTGCTTCTGTTTATGTTGCTGACATTCAGCTGATGGGGGGGTCGTCCACATTGTTTGATCCACAGCAGGCATTTCTCTCTCTGGGTCTTGGGTTTCGGGAAGGGATAACATTTTACCCCTCCCTCCAGCCTTTTTGGATATCGGCTGTCAGAATTACACACTCCATAAGCGCAACGTTTCATTTTCTCTTCTCGAGCAGACGTCTCTGTCATAGACTTCCATTCATCAAAATGGCTTGCTTGACTGAGGTCCCGAGCTTAGTAACCGTTGTTATGCTATGATTGATCAGTT
This sequence comes from Sprattus sprattus, assembly GCF_963457725.1. NCBI lineage: Eukaryota > Metazoa > Chordata > Actinopteri > Clupeiformes > Clupeidae > Sprattus > Sprattus sprattus. The sequence goes on from NC_137911.1 coordinate 46,365, forward strand.
ACCGTTTTGGGGGTGTGGTCGCGGAAGGGTCAATTATGACTGCCACACGAAAGCGCTGCGGCGGTCATATAGGTTTAGAGTTTTTTTTCTGGTTATTTTTTATTTTTTTCTGTTTGCAGATTTTCTGACAACGATTTCCGGGACACTGAAACACCGGGGTGCACGAAATTTGGTGGGCATGTAGCCTTACTAGATTAGCGTGGAACCACTGATTTTCGTTTTGATCCGTTGCACCCCCGTCGGACTGGACCCCTTTTAAAGAGGGTGGGGCGATTCAGTTTTCTGTGAATAAGTCGAAAACCGTAGGGCTTAGGAGGACCACATATTTTTTGTATGTTGGTCTTAAGAGGCCACGTCTATGGAGGATTATCAGGGCCAAAACTAAATAAATAACTAAATGAATGGTTAAATACTTGGATAAATACATAATTAGATAACAAAATGAATAAAATGAGATACTAAATATATAAATGTTACATGTACTCGTGTGTGTGTATATATATGTATTTACGTTTTCATGTGTTCACATTTATTTATTTATACCTACATTTATTTATTTATACTTACATATATTTATTTATACTTACATTTATCCACGGTGTAACTTGCTTGCAGCAAAATAAATCCGTCAACCCCCGTCACCAAGTCAGGGGGCGGGTTAAAGCCTCTGATTGGTGGTTCAACTTGAATTGACTGCTTTTGACTAATTCAATATGACAGCACCCGGTGTGGATTCAATAAATGGAATATTGCATGCTACAGTAGTCGAAATGTTGGCTGAGGAGATGGAGGCCACTGACAATTCACATTGTTTTTTAAATCATATTGAGGGCTTCGCTGAGATTATATCAACGATATCGGCCCTGACTGACACAGACATAGATGAAAATGTGTTCACGATCCTCAGCGAGATGGTAAAGGCAGATGAGGCTGAGTGATACAGGCGATAAACCCTGGAGGTGGTCGTACTCTGTTTGATCTTCGTCTGGCACAATTGAACACTACGCACTCTCTAGCCTGAAAATACAAGATATTGCGAACCTTTTTCGAGTGTCCAAGCGCACTATCATGCGACAAATGCAGCAGAGTGGTATCAGGTATTAATAAGAGTAGACTTTGTCTGTGTCAGGGGTATAGATGTTCGTGGCCTGGAGAAAGTAATGGGTAAACGTCCCTTGTCATGACTAAAAGGGGAGCTCCAACTATTAACTCTCTAGTCTGAGAGTTGTCATGTGTTGGGGAGACTGTTGGGGAGACTGTTGTAACGTCATTACTGCTTGACTGTCACTATGTTTACATTATTGTGCCCTATAAAAGATGGTCCTCCGGCCTTCAGAGCGGAGAGAGACATGATTGAGACCTAAGCCTGGTGTTGTGTTGTTTTTTATTGAAGGATTGCATTCTTTCAACCCTATAGCTGAATCTCTCAACCCTTCCCCAGTGTGTGACTATTGGCTTTAACAATGGTATCCCCTGCACTTCCACCAGTGGACTACGAGTTTTACATTCCATCTTGTCTACCTGTTGTAGCCAAATAAACGTAAAGGATCCACACATCTAGGACTCATAGCCAATTTAATGGATTAGCAGCCTACTTATGCAAACCTACAGGTGTGGCATAGTTATGATGGCGCTTGGGGCGTATGCGGGTTCATGTAAACAGAAACTTTTTTTGAAAACGACCTTGTGTGTACGACGTTATTTTTGAACGGAGGGGCAGAAATATTCTCTATTCTGTAATTACCCAGCTATGTGTAAATGTGGTCTTACTCTTAGTCACTCCGTTTATGAAGAGACGGACAAAACACTTTCTTCATCACTGGTGATTCAAAAACTGAGAACATAAGAACCATGCTACAGCGTAACATCCTAATAGCAGCCTGATGCAAACTATGGAAGAAGAGATAGACGTGATGGGGTAACGACAGCGCTACGACTACTACTCGATCGGCCAGTGCACCCATGGCTAAGGCCACATTAAACCCAACATTTCATCACACTACTAGAAATACTACTACTACTAGTAGTAGACGAGTTGAGGGCCTCTTTAATTAAGGATGCAGCCTCACGCTGCAGTCTTCTGGGACATTCTGGCATCTTGATTTATTTAAATAATGCTCAATAACTTTCATTAAACTAAATCTGGCGCTTGGCATGCATAAACGCCAAAATTAGGTATCCCTCTGGATCGAATAGAGCCTGATCGACTGGTTGAGCCTGCCTGGTGTGTAATACTGTTCATTCACCAATCAAAGGCTTTAACGGGGGATGACTGATTTATTTTGCTGCAAGCAAGTTACACCGTGGATAAATGTAAGTATAAATAAATATATGTACGTATAAATAAATAAATGTAGGTATAAATAAATAAATGTGAACACATGAAAACGTAAATATATATATATATACACACACGAGTTCATGTAACATTTATATATTTAGTATCTCATTTTATTCATTTTGTTATCTAATTATGTATTTATCCAAGTATTTAACCATTTATTTATTTAGTTTTGGCCCCGATAATCCTCCATACACGTCAACCATTCCACTACCACTTATTTCATGTATAGCGCCACCTAGTTACAAATGAAAAAGCAAAAATGGAGTCTTGTAAAACATTTTAATTGTAAGTTGACAATGTCAGAACTGCACGAAATCGGAGGTGTGGGATCATTATGACACCTTCTGACTGCACGTTAAGTTTCGTGGAATTCCGTTCACGGGGGGGCATGCAATAAATTGATTTATATGATTATACACCAACTGGCCTGTAGGTGGCGCGACACAGTTTTCTTCGAATATCCCGAGAACCGTAGGGCCTTGGAGGGCCAAATTGTTCTTGTATGTTTGTGTCAAGGGGCCATGTCAACACATACCATAACCAGTCATTACATGTATAGCGCCACCTAGTTAAAAATTAAAAAGCAAAAATTAGGTGTTTTAATCGAATATATGTCAAAGTGCTCGAAAAATTACCAAATTTGCCAGGGACATCAAGCCTGTAACCGTCCATCTTCGGTAGAGTTTTTGTCCATGGATGAAGCAAAATGGCTCTGTAGTCCCCCTAGAACATTGCAAAAACCCCTGCGCATTGGGGTTATTTTGGCGTAGCTTGACTGAATTCGGTACACGTCTTCATCATGCTTGGACTCACCAAAAAGTCTCTTGACGCCATGGTGGCAGGTCCCACAGGAAGTCGGCCATTTTGAGTGGAAGATGCGTTTTGACGGCGTTTGCACACCTCGCATCTGATCGAACTCCTCCGACAGCTTTAATGGTAACGCCTTGAAATGTGGTCTGGCTACTCTTTAGCCATGGGCGACTAAAAGTTATATTGGATTTTCTCATTCTCAAGGTGTGGGCGTGGCAGACCCTCAAACTTTGCCAACTAGTTAGTTCTTGCCACAAAACACAAAGTCTCTTATAACTCTTGCGAACATTGTTTGATCCAGAGAAAATGTCCTAGGGTGGACGCTGGCCCGAACCAGTACATATGCCTGTACATATGCCTGACTGATATCACCTATAGCGCCACCTGTTGGTGGTTGGAAACTTCACTTTGTTTCCACATCTCGCATGTGATTGAATTTATGTGACCTGTTTTAGCAAACTACATTACAAAAGAAAAATATACCAAAACAATCCACAAAAAAGTAGTACACAAAACATTACATTACCAAATCATCAAAATCTATCACAAATAATTCCTTTAATACATAAAAATGAAACACAAACCAATTTACACACACAAAACACATAAAAACTCACAAAAACACTGACAACCATGACTCATTCTTTGTTAAAACCTACTGAACAGTTTGGCGATCATATTTTGTAACGCTTTGCATTACGTCTAGTTTTTAACAGTTTTTATTAGTAGCCATACTAGTTGATATCAACGCATTACGCTGTATTTTGCGAATTTACCTTAGCAACATGTCCACAGATAGAAGTTGGACAGTGGTGTTTATACAACAAGAATAAACATGAAACACAAACAAGTTTGTATTGAGTCCAATAACATATTGAAAAGAACACATTTTTTGCACAGAAAACAATACGGATGATTGCATGTCTTGTGCTGATTTGACTTTTGGTGCTTTTCCTTTTGTGGACAAAAGGCTGAATGCACTTCCCCACTTTTGTGGACAAAATAAACTCTGCCCATGTTCGATATGTCAACAATTCTGCTATATCACGGAAAGAGTGATCTTAAGCCCAATACAACCTGCGAGTCCGCAAGTTGCCTTATAGCTGTGCAAGGTATTTCTTGTGAAGAGTTGATGGCAGTAACAACTAAAGGAGATTGTGCAAACTCTTATAAAGATGTTGCAAGATTGCACAGAAAAAACACATTCACATGAAATGCATCAAAAGGGTGTCGACAGTTTGACCTCTGGCACCTAAACATGTGAAAACCTGTTGCCAGCTATAGCATTGTATGATACTGTAAAAAAAAATTGAATCCCAAGTACACTGATAATACTTGTTACTTAACAGTTAGACACCTGGGCATCTTTTTGGTTGGTACATTTTGAAAGGGTCTTTTCACAACAATCTAAGAGACAGAAAAAAGGAAGCAGAAGTTTTGCAAATGCACAGAAGCAGCCTGAGGGGGGAGGAGAAGTGAAAGTCCTCTCTATGGCAGAGGTGGTGTAGACAAACACACTCTGTGGGCATGGGAGAGCAGTGGTCTACCACTTCCCCCGCCCACATTTTTCCTACTGGTCGGGGATCGAACCGGCCACCCTTCGGTTTCCGGCCAGAAACCCTAACCAGTAGGCCACGGCTGCCCCTTGAGAAGGAGTCCAATGGAAGCCCAGGACAGTGCAGACAAAAGCAGGGGCTATTTCAGAGCAGGGGCAGGCTTTGAGGGAAAGCATTACAAAACCTGAACGAGAAATTATTCAATAATGCTATCAGATTTAGAGACCAGCTTGTGAGAAAAACTCCATAGGCTCCCAGTGAACACAGTGAAACCCTTTCAGATGGTTCAGAATGTGGCGACACTTCATGAATTGAATGGAATTGAGCTCAGTCATACAGACTTGGGCCCCTTCAGTTGGTTCCTCCAAGGTCCCTGCATTATAGACTGTTCTATTTGTGGCTCTCCAATGGTGGAATGATCAAACGCTATCAGAGCTGGGGTGTCCCTCTCTATCTTCAAGAATCTAAAGACCTGTTGCGAGAGACCTGTTGCGTTCCTTTCCTAACACCTCTAACCCCCTAACATGCCCAACCAGCATTCCAGCCTTTCACTTTCTCTTATTGAATAGATTCACTACTCCATACTGTACGGAGGCTTGAGTGTTCTTCCTCACTTGTACCTGGCTTTGGATGCAGGCGCTGGATATTCCAATGCAGTCACTGGAACATGGTTTTACTTTATCCATGTTAACAATGCAATGGCTGGCAACAGGTTTTCCCATGTTGCATGTTGCTTTTTCCCATAATCTGTTTCAAACAGTCGCTGCTTGTCACGGTCATCCAGGCTCTCCCACAGTGTAATTAATCTGCTGGCTTGGTGGTTGCTGAGAAACAGAGAGGTCTGCTCCCGTAGCCCCACCAGGTACTCAGCAAGCCTGTCCACATGCTGGTATCCAGGCACATCTTGGTCATCAACAGCCTATGCAAATGACAAAAAAAATGGCACTGACCTTTAATGACACTTTATTGCAGCAGTGGATTTAATAAAACATGTGCAAACGTGTACTCAATGATAGTGAAGAGTATGGCTCGTATTTATAAGCTTACGTATTCTAAAATGATCACACTGATGCTTACCTCAGCTTCTGAGTCACTATCAGCCTGAGAGGATGAACTCGAGGCTAGAGTGGCTGAACTGGAGGCCATTCCAGATGTGCCTGGAACTGGTGTGGATGTGTCTGGAGCCAGAGTGAGGGTGGATGTGTCAGGAGCCAGATTGAGGGTGGGTGTGCTGGGAGCCAGGGTGAGGGTGGGTGTGCCGGGAGCCAGGGTGAGGGTGGGTGTGCTGGGAGCCAGGGTGAGGGTGGGTGTGCTGGGAGCCAGGGTGAGGGTGGGTGTGCTGGGAGCCAGGGTGAGGGTGGGTGTGCTGGGAGCTGTGGTGTAACACACAGTGGATGTCACAGGAGCCACAGGAGATGTGGTGCTTTGCATGCTGGAGATGCTGAGGGCCAGACTGGCAAGACCAGATGTACCCGTTGGAGGACCAGGATTCGGAGAGTTCGCTGAATCCTGAAGGGCCTCGATGTCCAGCACTGTGGGGTCATCTGAAATGTCAGCAAAGCCCTCGTCATCCTCCAAGTTTTCCACCACATCGTGCTCCTCAATTAAATGGGCCGTCTCCTCGGAATCAGGGTGCATGTCCTGTAGAGCCTGACAAGTCTGCCTGAACAGGTACTGCATCCCTATGAGCTCTCCTGAAACAAAAGAGGTTAAGTGGATTTAGGGGTTTAATCAATACCAGGTGAGGAACTTTAATGAACAGTTAATAAAATATTGTAAAACCGATTTCAATTACCAATGTATTAATAAAAGCTTACCAGGGCGGAGGGCGGACTGAACTCTGGTACCAGCTTACTGCCGAACAGCGATTCATAATCTCTGTTCACACAGTGAAGCAGTTCACCTGAGTAGCTGCACAAAGGTGATGGTCCAGTAGCCAGAGCCGCACCCGCACGGTCCTGGTTCCACCTATGCAGTCCTTCCAGGAGATAAATCTGAAAGTTCAGACTGTTGGCACTTGTTCCTGGAATAAACATTAAATAATAAATTATGAAATATTCTTGCACTGTACAAATTATACACATGAGCCTACATGTGACAGCCACAAACCTGGTATGAAGCGGTTTAGATGGAGATGGAATGACTAGAGATGTGGAGCCTCTGGCACATCTGTACACAGGAATCTGTAAACCTCCCTTTGTAAGCTCCCTTGTTTTGATGTATAGAGCGACACCTGGTGGGTCCTGGATGCACTTGACATGCCTTCTCTGGACACTCCAGATGCGCTCCATCCTTTCCTGATCAAGCAAGGGAACTCCAAGGGTGTCCCTGCCAGTGGTACCCATGAGCATCTGCAGCAGCTCCTCCAGCATCCGAGTGGTGGTCTCCTCACCACGGGTCCTCCGCCGGCAATGGAGAGTCAGCTCGTCCCTGGTCAGATGCGTGTTGATGTCACTGTACACCAAGCCATGTGATTGAAGCTGCAGGGTTTTTGCTTTGCGCAACAGAGCTAAATCAGCTGCATCCCACTCAAATATGCACGCTGATAGGCGTGACATAAAAATAGGGAACAACTGATGAGCATCTGTTGTGCATCCCAGGGCAATTCGACGCATGTAGTGCCAGATATCCAGCCTTACAATAAGGTCTGGCCAGCCGCTGAATCTGGCCTTCAGCTTGGTCTGCCCTGCCTCAACACAGCAGCCACAGTCCACATATAATGCAACTGGGGAAGCCACACCAGCCTGCTGGTATCTCCTCACCAGGCCTGCTGCCATGAGGTCAAGGCCAGCTCCCTCCTGAGCGGTCATCACACTCATGAGTATCTGACCATACTCATTTCCCACAGAGGTGAGCCAGAGTCCTGTGCCCTTGGCTGTTCCGGCTAGCTTTTTGGTGATCTGAAACACATAAAATGTATAGGCCCACTGTGAGCAGAATTCCGAAATTCTGAAATACAGGCAGTAGTTCATTTCAGTGGCCTATTTTAAAGAAATTAAGGTCCCCTAACCTTTTTTGTTGAATCCATTTTTAGAATGGTGCCGTGGGTCGATGTCAATCGGGCCTGGATGTCCTCCAGCCTTGTCAAAATTTCCTGGCTGTAAACGGACAGGAGCCACTTACAGCTCGGCACCACAGCAGGCTCCGGAGGCTTAGAGAATGTGACTGGCAACAGTCCTGGACGCCGGAGGAAGTCCTTACAATCGGCGGTGAACCTCGCTACACGTTGAAGCCACTCCTCTGTGTGGCTCTCCCTCAGCTGTTTTAAAACCCGTGTTGGGCTTTTACCCTGGCCTCTCTCCCGCAGCAGCCGGATGACTCGGATGTCACATGCAAACCTGGGTCATAAACAGATATGTATTAGTGAGAATGCTTTACATATTTCTATTTGACAAGGCAAGAGAGACAAGAAACATTACTCACTTTTTGGTGAGGATAATGCTGAATTCTCCTCTGTGAGCCAAGTCCAGTTGCGTAAGGACAGCCTGGCTTGAGGACAGATGGGTACATTTGCATTTGGTGCATATTAGAGACTCTGTCACCATCAGGTAGATCCGGTCCAAGTCCAGGACCCGCCGTGCCCTCTTGCTCAGGCCTGATCCTGTGAGTTGATGATGCCCACAGGCAGGGTTCGGACAGACCAACTTGAATTTCCACAACTTGTAGGGCATCCAGACAAGAAGGGAGTGAGCAAAAAAGCGGTCTGGAACAGGAGCCTGGTGGTACAGATTGGCTGGCTGTGGTGGATTGTACCAGAGCTGCAGGTTGTCTTGCAGTTCTAGTTTTCCTTTGGGCCCCACCTTAAATAGGCTCTTCAGAATCCATTTGTGGTCTTCAGGTGGGAGGCCCTCTGACCACAAACGAGGAAGAGGATGAGCTGTCCCAGTCCCAGAGTCTGCAGTCTTTGTAAACAATGTGTAAGACAATTATTATTTTTTTATATTATATAAGACATACTATACTGGTGAAAGACACTCCTGATGCTCTCTGTAGTATTACATTAAGTAAATGAAATGCTTAATGACTTACAGACACAGTGGCACACACTGCTATTGGACTTGGAACAGAAGCTTGAGCATCTGTCTGAGGAACAGGAGCCTGTAAAAGAATGTCAAGAAATTGACTTCACAAGAATGTATCAAATTTACATAATGTGGTGCTAAAGTCTTTGAACCAGAGGCAGAGTTCAGTAACGATGTCAGCCTGTCTGCAGCCTTTCACACCTTCCATACAAAGGCAGACCCCAGACCCCCTCCCCACTTCACATCCTTAACCTTGAACCTGACCCCCTCCCCACTTCACACCATGAACCTGACCTCCCAGACCGACCCCCTCCCCGTTACACACTTACACTCTGAACCAGACCAGGAGTTCAGCACAAACAGTTGCCGTTTATAACTGATTGAATACTCTTTAATAATCTTTGTGTGTAGAAATACAAATACTTGAACTGTATTTGAAAAGTGACTGTAATTGAATAATTACTCACTGAGACAGCAGTGCTGGCTGGAGAAGTGGTACTGCTTTCGGTGGGGATGGTGACTTGGCTCTGTAAAATAAGAGCATACATAACAATGAATACAATACACTACACTACATCATGTGTAGGTTCAATCAATCAGTCTCTATTCAAACTGGGTCAATCTATTTACCTGGGTTGGTTTTCTAGCTAGGCTTAGATTTGGCCTGGCCGCAGAAACATGAGCACCACCAAATCTTGACTTGTTCAACTGAAAAGCAACAAGGCAAACGCCTGTGTCGTGAGAGAACTATATTGACAAATTATCATTCAGTGAACAAAATGTAAAATATTTATGGTCAATTTATGAGGCCAAATACCATTAAAATATGTGGGGGTGGGTGCTTACGGCCCACAGACACCAGCAATGAACCTAAGGCCCTTTGGCCAGGACTTTGACTGGCTGCTGCTGTCTGCTGCCCTGCAGTGCCTTGAACCGGACCCACTGCTGCCGACTGCTGCCCTGCAGGCCCAGTAGGACTTTGCCTGGCTGCTGCCGTCTGCTGCCCTGCAGTGCCTTGAACCGGACCCACTGCTGCCGACTGCTGCCCTGCAGGCCCAGTAGGACTTTGCCTGGCTGCTGCCGTCTGCGGCCCTGCAGTGCCTTGAACCGGACCCACTGCTGCCGACTGCTGCCCTGCAGGCCCAGTAGGACTTTGCCTGGCTGCTGCCGTCTGCGGCCCTGCAGTGCCTTGAACCGGACCCACTGCTGCCGACTGCTGCCCTGCAGGCCCAGTAGGACTTTGCCTGGCTGCTGCCGTCTGCGGCCCTGCAGGCCCAGAGGCAGTACTTGCTCCAGTTGGCTGTAGAGACATCACAAATTAGTTTGCATATTGATACACACACACACACACACTTTTTGAGTCTTGAATTGACCAGTGTTAATCCACAAACACAGTGAGTGTGGAATCCACAAACACACGCCCTTACTAGACCAAACAAAGACCTCTGTCCTTGTGTCTGCATTGGACATTTTTCAATCTAGAAATAAAAGTTATACAATTGTTTGAGTTTTCATTTTCGTATGTGTAGTCACAGAGATATGATGTAACTGATTTGCTTTTTACATTTGGATTTCCTTGTGGGAACATTGCCTTTTATCCTATTTAATACATGTTATAATGACTTAATAACAATAAATACATTATACTGTGCCATGTATATAGTCATACCCTTTGATACAGCTCGTACCACTTCTTCTGCCTTGGTGCTGGCTTGTTCCCCCCCCCCCCCTGGCAGGCCAGGATCCAGTGCTGGCAAACTTTCTCAAACGTGCCAACCATTCTGATTCTGACATTGCCTTGTGTGACTTCACAGATTTTGCCTTTGGTGACATAGTAATTGCACATTGTTTTTAATGAATGAAAATAACATAAATCCATGAAGAGCAGACCATCTTCCCTGTAATAGTATTAGCCCTATTCTCCACACAGGTGAACCCCCCTCCTCACCACTGTCTCCCTTTCCTGCCATTACCTGTACAACCTCTCAATATTTCGTTTATACATCTGAATTTAAGCGATTGTGCATAAAATACTCTTATTCACAGTCAAAACATTTCGTTATCATTCATTCATAGTCCACGTAAAAGCACCCTTAATATAGTTAACGTTATTTGACGAGGACTAGCGTAATTCCAGTACAGATAACAGAGTGATTATAAGATAGCTATATAGCTAAATAAATCGAAATGACAACAACAGGAATAATTACTTCAATACTTCAATACTTCAAGTTATATCGTACAAGACTAACAGATTATATTAGCAGACCAAAGGCATGAGCGAAAGCGAAATTGCAGTCAGAGAAAGCAGCTTAGGTAAAAAGCTAGCTAAACCAAGGGGAAATGACTTCAATAATTAAAGTAAATACGATCTGCAGGTATACGATTTATGTTATTGTCATGCATTTAAAAAATAATTGTATGCATCTATGTCGCCAAAAGCAACATCTCTAAAATATAGCGACATTTTAGTCAGATAAATTATAGCGTTTTAAAGGTAGAAAGCTAGCTATACACAAAACAATTATCCCATTCAGCAGTGTAGTTAATGTGTAAATACTCACCATGTCGACAAATTTCCTCGGTTTATTTAACTTGAAACAGCTTTAGAGGGAGGCTTGCTTCCTTGAAGTTGTTTGAATTACGGACGCATCTTCTGGCTATTTGAGCTATCCAGAGGTTTGCATTTTCGATTTGCCCGCCCCCCCATCCAGGTCCAGCGTCAGCTAAGTGACGTCGCGTGACGTCGCGCTCCAGCATTTCTGCCGTGCGTGCTGCCCGACGGCGCTCTCCAGGATTTCTGCCGTGATTGGTCAATTGTTATCAACTCTGCAAACTGGTGCGAACGTGATTGGCCAAATCTTTTCAGAATCTTTTCAGGTCTAAAAAAAATTAGCCGGTCGTGTAGTCGGCAGCTGGGGCTGTTAACCAGAAGGTGGCTGGTTCGATCCCCAACCAGAAGGACATTTTTTTTTTGCTGGTCCATCATAAGAGAGTCACTGTTACTCATTTTTCAGGCAATTGGGAACATAACTGACATTCAGAATACAAAAGGGACATTTGAGAATAATAACTGAAAAAAATTCAGTTTTTTTGCCTAAGTCCATACTGGTGCTCTCCCTTTGTGTGTTTGACCCTCAGTGACCTTTAATAGACGGCAGGCATATGGGGCCTACTCTGGTACATAAGTTAGCCATGTGGGCTCTCTGTGACTTAAAACAAGACACAGAGCAGTCATCGCTGCTGGTGTGTGACCCTCAGCAAAATTAAGATTCAAACACAGAAAAATACCTTCAAACTTTGTTTTATTTAGATATATTAAAAAATAGCAAATACAACACACAAACAAACACAAACAATTCCAAACATAACCACACACGGCGAACGTTGTGTGTGTGTGTGTGTGTGTGTGTGTGTGTGTGTGTGTGTCTATGTGTGTCTGTGTCTGTGTCTGTGTGTATGTGTGTGTGTGTGTGTGTGTGTGTGTGTGCGCGTGCACATTAGGGATTTGGGGGTTAACTGCAGTTGGAACCTGCCTCCTCCACTACGCGCATTCTTCTGGGTAGGACCCGGTTTCTGTTGAGGGCCCGGCGTCTGAGGACCCGGAGATGCTGCCTTACCAACTCCAATTCCCTCCTGGAACTTTCCAGTTTGTCCTGAAGAGATTTTCTTTGTTTTAGAAGGATTTTGCAGGACTCGCAGCACACTCACATATCTAAACAACACAAAAAACATTCTGGTAATGGTAAAAATCTTAGATAATATGACACACACACACACACACACACACACACACACACACACACACACACACACACACACACACACACACACACACACACACACACACACACACACAAACACACACACACACACACACACACACACACACACAAACACACACACACACAGCTCCCCTCCCACCTCCCCCCTGGCTGACTGCCACACAGCTTTTCCAGCCACTAACCATCTAACTAATAGTTACAACTCAATAGCTAAACATACTTGTAATAACAGAACACTCACCGTCTTGAAAACTCACTGCAATCTTGAAAGAAATGTCTCTGAAATTTGTCTTTAAGAATCTTGCTGCTCCACTCTCCAGCTCTTTCTCCCACAAAATGGCGACAGATTAGGTCAGGCTTATATACTGGGGAGAGATTCTGAGAGGCGGGTTCAGGCTTTGCTTCAGGGGGACTCTTGAAACAGTCAACAGAGGAATTTGAGGAATTTGAGGGTGCCTTGAAACTTTCTCGGTGTGTGTGTGAAAGAGAGAGAGTTGTGTGTGTGTGTCTGTGTGCCTGTGTGTGTGTCTGTGTGTCTGTGTGCCTGTGTGTGTGTCTGTGTGCCTGTGTGTGTGTGTGTGTTGTCTTTAGGTGTAAATGCAAGCTGAGTGCTGATATAAATGGCTGAATTCCTAGTGCTATGAGAGCTGCAGTGGTAGCACAGGAAGAGATGACAGATTTCTCCTCCTTTTCTGTCAGAGGCAACCGTGGCCTACTGGTTAGGGTTCAAAAAAAGAGGGGGAAGAGGGAAAAAGGGAGAAAAGAGAGGAGAAAAGAAGAGAGGAGGAAGGAGGAAGAAAATGTGGGTGTTTCTGCATCCATACCTATCTGAGAAATGCATTTCTAACTGCTTTAACAATATTTGGACCCACAACTGGTTTTGTCTGCAGATGGGATACGAACCTACGATTTGGGAATTATGAGTTCCGTTTTTTTCACATCCTCTCCGCGGGTATTTATACCAAATTAAGAGCTCCATAAGTGCATTTCCCATAACTTACAGAACACATAAAATTAGTATAATTGACACAATAGGACACAAATCAGCAACATAAAAAACTATTAATGAGAACACATAACTCAACAACCCCACTATATTTCTATCTAAATTTAAACAATTGTCTCATACAAATACATTTGTGTTCTTTATGTGTAATAATTATTTATTTCTTCTCCCACATACTGTCATGACTTTGAACTTCTGTCGTCACGGCTTTTGTCATTGGCGACATCTAGTGGCCTTAAAACTTGTTTTATTATTTTCCTTTGTCCTCCTGTGCCACACCTGATTTATATTATTGTTATCAATCAATTACCCTTGTAGCTAGAGTATAAAAACCCTGTATTAGCTTGTCATGTCATCGCGACGTTTGCCCAGACACTCCTGTCCCGTGTGAACACTACTCCCAAGTGAGAATTCTCCTGTGCAGGGTTTTGCGTGGTTCTCGCCACGTTTCGCTGTCTCTCTAACAGCGGTCTCTGGAACTCTTTATTCTTTTTCTCCCGTGGGTGAGCTAGAGCTACATTTTCGTTAGCTTCCTTTGTTAGGCCTTTTTTTGCCATTCTGACTGTTCTTTTGTGCATTGGATTACTACCTTTTGGAAACTACTTTTGCGTTTGGATTATTCCCTGTTGGAGATCTTCTGTGCTTTGTATTCCACTTCTCATTTTTGCTGTCGACGTCTTCCCTTCTTATTATTGACTGTTTGACGAAAAACTAATAAACCAAAGTTTTGAGTTTATCTCTGCGTCTGGGTCCTCACTAGCCTACTGGGTTAGTCACTGGTTACCACGCCAGCGACCTGGGTTCGCATCCCGATCCCGCTAACCTAACACATACCTGTACCTGAAGAACCAGAATGTCCACTGCCAAGGGATCATCACATGCAGATCTTTCCATAATTCAGTGTATATCATTTTTATTGACTAGTTAATAACATGCAATGTTACTTTTATTAATGTTGTCCTTGGCATCATCCCTGTATATTATTTTTCATCATCATCATTATTATTATTATCATAACTGTTATTATTGTAATCTGTGTGCTGTTGTAACACACATTGTCATTGAAAAACCCCCTTGTACAGCAACACTCAGGTCACAGACAACACTCAGAATCAGAAATGGTTATACAAATGTGTATTTGCCACAAGGAGACTGGATACAAGACTGTAGGCACAGAGCCACCGTACATAGAACCCCACTAGGCGATAGGCATAAACACCACTAATAGCCAACCATGTATAACATAAAAGCATCCACACAATGTCCACACAAAAGCATGATACCGCCTTCCCCCCAAAAGGTATTATCAGTTTGCAATACTTAAACCACGCCCCACATATAAAATCCACAGAAAAAAAAACACAGCAATAGTGTCCCACACCAAAGAGGAGTTAGCCAAATCCAGTATACAATCCACACAGCAAGTTGCTACCGGCCAGTGTGGCAGGGACCCGCTTTGTCACTTTCAAGCATGGAGATGGATCTGCGCTGACCCGTCCACCAGGAACGCTCCCCAATAGCACTACGATGATGCGCAGCTCTCCCCCCACGAGGAATTTCCAACTACAAAGGGACACAATACAAACAAACAAACACTTAGAGCAGCCCACATGCCATTCAGTTGGGAGAACCAGTGACAAACCAAATGACCAGTGTGGTGGAAGTAAGAACCTCCCTTTTGCCTGGCAGCTGGAGAGTGTTGAGCAGTGTGTGAGTGTGTGTGTGTGCATGTGTTCTACCTGCATCTCTGTCTTTGTGTAGAGAGTTGAGGTGTGCGTGTGTACCTGCCTCTGTGCTTGTGTGCGTCTGTGTGTCGTTCCTGCATGTGCCTGTCTTCCTGTGACTGTGCGGCATGCGTGGGTGCCTGCTTGTGTCTGCGTGGCTCTCCTGCCTTTACCTCCACGGCGTGCCTGCCTGTGTCTGCGTGGCTCTCCTGCCTTTACCTCCGCGGCGTGCCTGCGTGGCGTGCCTGCCTGTGCCTGCGCGGCGTGCCTGCAAGCCTGCCTGCATGCATACACCTGGGTGTGTATCTGTGTGTGTTCGGTGCCTGTGTGCGTCTGTTTGTGCGTGCGTGTCTGCCTACCTGCATCTGTCTGTGCATGCCCGGTGGTGGGTGTCTGTGCGTCCTGGCCTGCATGTGCCTGCCTGCCTGTGACTGCGCAGCGTGCGTGTCTGCCTGCCTGTGTCTGTGTGGCTCTCCTGCCTGTGCCTACGCGGCGTGCCTGCCTGTGTCTGCGCGGCGGGCCTGCAAGCCTGCCTGAATGCGTACACCTGGGTGTGGGTGTGTATCTGCGTGTGCTCGGTGCCTGTGCGCATCTGTTTGTGCGTGCGTGTCTGCCCACCTGCATATGTCTGTGCGTGCCCGCTTGTGTGTGTCTGTGCATCCTGGCCTGTATATGTGCATGCGTGTGTCTGAGCGTGTGTGCATGTTATACCTGCATCTATGTCTTGCAGGCCTTCTCTGTCTAGAGTCTGAAGCACTTCCCGGACAGCCTCTGGCTCTCCCTGCCTTCTGCTGGGCTGATGCTTTACAGAGACTGTCAGCAGCAACGACTCCACCCCGATACGGGGGTTTGACACCTGTAAACACAGACACACACACATTCAATTAGTTCCCTTGATATGAACTAAAGAGGCAGGAGGCAACAGCAACTCCAAATAAACTTGGTAGGTGTGTTACCTTCCTGCCAATGACAATCCACTCTGTGTCTGCCATCTCCTCATGTGACTTTAAAGATGTTGCCTTTGGTGACATATGCATGCACATTGTTTTTAATGCATGACAATAGCATAAATGCAGGAACATGAAGAGCAGACCATCTACCTTGTTATATGAATAACCCTATGAAAAACACAGTGGTGGCAAAAGCCACATAGGCTATACTTGTCCATGTTTGAAACACAGCTCATGAATTAACCACACTACATATTACTAACAGATAACATAAGCAAAGGATTTGCTGATGAGAACGAGTGAAATTCCATGACATCAACAGTGAGAGTAGCTACCTAAACATGTGTAAAAGAGACTGTATTCATATGACTACCTCCCAATAAATTCGTTTGTACATCTGAATTTAAACGATCGTGTAGAAAATACTGATTCACAGTCCAAACATTCTCATTCATTCATAGCACTCGTAGCTAAAAGCCTCCTTAACATAGCTTACTTCCAGTAAGATAAGGGAGTGTTTGTAACTTAGCTATATGGCTAAATACATTGATACGACAACATAAAACAACAGTGATTGTAGAAACCTAAACATTTGTAAAAGAGCCTGTATTCATATGACTACCTCCCAATACATTATTTTATACATCTGAATTTAAACGATCATGAAGAAAATACTGATTCACAGTCCAAACATTCTCATTCTCATTCATAGCCCTCATAAGCCCCCATAATATAGCGAACTTCCAGTCATAAGGTAGTGTTTTTAAAGTAGGTAGATGGCTAAATACATGGATACGACAACATAAAACAACGGGTGAAATGAATTATAACTTAAGTTATATCATACAACACTAACAATTAACATTAGCAATGGAAACGCTGATGAGAACTAACGAAATTCCAGTCCGATAACAGAGTGTTTATAGCGAAATTCCAGTCGGATAACCAAGAGTGTTTGTAAGGTTGAAAGCTAGCTAAACATTAGAGGTTAAATTGGTTCAGTATCTAACAGCAGTGTGTTAAATGTGTTAATACTCAGCAGGTCAAGATAATCTGCCTCGGTTGATTGCCCGTAGTTTAACTTCACTCTTTGAATTACCTGCACGTAGAGAAATGCTCGCCCCTCCAGCATTTCTCCTGACGTTGCTCTGCAGGATTTCTGCCGTGATTGGTCAATTGTTCTCAACTCTGCAAACTGGTGTGAACGTGATTGGCCAAATCTTTTCAGAATCTTTTCAGGTCCAAAAAAAATTAGCCGGTCGTGTAGTCGGCAGCTGGGGCTGGTAACCGGAGGGTGTCCGGTTCGATCCCTGACCAGAAGGAAAAATGAGAAAATTACTAATTTTTCAGCTTTTTGCTGGTTTTTATATGGTTAAAAAGGGACGTTTGGGTAGGGACAATTGGGAACATAACTGACATCTGAGGCACTTTTGGGACATTGGGGTTTCCGAGAATAGTGCATGTTCGTCGGACTGACTATTTTGGCTCGGGGGGGTCTACCATGGAGCTCGCGCCACTACCCCCAACTTTTTGGGACAATTGAGAACATAACTGACATTTGAGAAGAATAAAAACCACAGTAACAGTGACTCTCTTAAGGTAAAGTAACAGTGAATCTCTTAAGGTTTATATTTTGCTGGTTTAACCGGCCGGGTTGGGAGTTCTTTCTGTGGGGCAGCCGTGGCCTACTGGTTAGGGTTTAGGGCTGGTAACCGGAGGGTTGCCGGTTCGATCCCCATTGGGACATTTGGGTAGGGACAGTTGGGTTAGGACAATTGGGAACATAACTAACATTTGAGGCACTTTCGGGACATTTGGGTTAGGACGTTTGGGAACAAGCCTTGCCTGCTTTGCGACATAGTCCGATCTCGAGACAATCGGACATTGCCTCATGAAAAAAGCTTAAATCAAAAATCTTGGTCGCAAAAAATTCCAAGGGAATAGGGGGACGAAAATGTTGTGAGAAATGCTTGGAACCTGTACCATCACGGTAGCATAGCGGGTAGGGCACAGCACTACGAACGTGAGAAGCACCGGTTCAAGACCCGTTAAGTGCAAGATATACAATATCACCTGAAAGCCACCGGTTCGATACCCGCTTCGATTCCCAGGTTACTGAATAGCTCCCCTTGCATCAGAATAAGCCTGACTCTCTATGAACACAAGTAATTCTATATTCCCTACGAATCACCCACACTGGATCCTCCTCCACATTCAATAATTTATTATTTGGAGGCTAAAACTTTTTTGTGCTGAAAGGCAGCTTACTATTTATAATTTAGTTGTACTTAATATGTATAATGTTGCTGGCAACCGTGTTATTAAAGCAATAAGGTACTCTAGTCAGTACGGTATTGTCAATAATGTACTTGTACATGTACCGGTACCCTAGGGACAGTTGGGTTAGGACAATTGGGAACATAATTGACATTTGAGGCA